>NW_028186370.1:842640-894209 GCF_003343005.1 Rhea americana | reverse complement strand
TTGGACTAGATGATCTCCAGAGGTCCCTTCCAACCTTACTGATTCTATGATTCTGTGATTCTGTGGTTCACAACCCACATGCTAGGAATCCTTGCTGCCTGAATGAAGAAGGTTGTATGGACTAAGGTGACACAGCAGGTCTCCCTGAGGAGAAGTTCAGGGACTGGAGAAAGACAGGGAGATTGAATAGTGTGGAAAGAAGAGCTCTGAAGAACATGAGCAAGTATCCAGCTCACAGGTGATAATCTCTGTTCTCAAGAARAYGGAGTTTTTTATATTAAGGAAATTATTAAAATRYAGCTTCAACCTAAATTACTGATTCCTGGGCCAGATTAGAATTCTGGACTGATTTCTGCTCABCAGCATGAATAATTGATAGCATTTGATACATTTAGTTGGTTTCATATTACACAGACTTCATGYCTAGTTATCATTTGCTTTGGCATTTAAGCATTGAGTGGGAGCTTCTTTTTATGAACTTTTAGTATAATATTTATGGCAACAATTTTTAATCAACTTGATGACTTGAACCCTGAKCTATTTTCTGCTTTCCTTTCTGTTAAGTTGGCTTTTGCTCTTCTTTTTACTCTGGGGTCAAAAATATATAGTCGGTATTTTATTTTAATAATCTTTCTCCCTTTTTTTTGCCTTCAGACTCCAAACATAAATGGACTTTCAGTGTAAAGGTCACAATCAGAAAGGGCAAAGATAAGTGCTCCCSCATCACATGCATATGTAGCTGTGTCAATATTTCCAAAAAATAAAGTKCATTCAATCAGCACAAAAAGTATCTACTATCTTCCAGCCCATAAGCAGGATGGCATCTATGCTTGCAGTATATTATAAAAGACTGTGAACTTGCTTTAAAAATATGTCCTGCTGTACAGTCTGGCTGTATTGGCATGAGGGGCAGTTCTGCTTCCTCAAGCTGCGGCTTTAGATTAGACAGCAGCAACATCTGGCTCTAAGGAATTCTGCTGCTAGATTTTTTTTTTTTTTTTGACCTTACCTTCTTCAGAGTCGACCCTAGGAAGGAGACTGAATGATTGCTGTGCTGGATTAGCAGCACTTTTAGGCTGGAGGAATAAACAGAAACTGATCTGTGAGATGGAAGAAGTGGTAGAGATGGTCATACTGGCATATTCARCACCAGCCCATCAGAGGACCTTGTTATAACTCCAACTTTGGTCACCTTCACAGGCATGCTAAGCTTGTTGTTCAGGACTGTAGCTGCCCACTTAGTATAGGTTTTAACCAAACTGGACTTGATTCCTTTAACTAATGATATTTCAATGTTTTCTCCTGCAGGCAGTGAGCAGTAGTTTAGCCTCTGCAAAGCTGTGCTGAAGATATAATTTTTCAGGGAAGTAGATTTGTCTCAAGGACACAAAACAATCTGGCTTAAGTTCTTTTGTGGTAAGAAACAATAAAAGCAGACCCACAAAGTGTACTTTCTTGCAGACCTCCCTGTGAAGATCAATGGGAGTTTGGTGCCCATTTCCTCTTTATGCCATTAGAAATCTCCCTCAGTACATTTTACTTACGTGCCTGTTTCTCATTGTTGGCACTGAAATACATCAAAATCCAGSAAATAACAGGATACTTAACTTCAGAAAGTGGGGAATGGAATGGACTAATAAATCTCCAAAACAAAGTTCCTCTTTGAGACCATAGAGCAGATGTTGGCACCTGTGGTGATTCATTTTCTTTTCCTTCTACCACAGTTACATTAAGAGGTCGTGAGGAAACCTTGCATCTGGGCTGGTGGTTTGCCATAAACTTCAGCAAAGTTGAGATAATGTTATTTGTTAAGGAGATTGGAAATTATTCCAACTGCACTATTAAATAGATCTTTATGTTTTTACCATATRTTGAGCCTGCAGATTGTTGAAGATTTCTTTAAGGTTCTTTTTTTCCCCCAGAATACTTAATGATTAGAAAATTGCCAGGATTCCTCAGATGAACGGCCTGCTAATCACCAGTAAAAACCATTTCAGTAAAATGAAAAGATGAAATATTTATTGTTCCTTCCTCTGACTGCTTTGAGCAAAAAGCTAAAGATAATTTTCAGGTACTGGTGTTCACACRGGGAAGGGATGCCAGGGAAAGGGTCACTCCTGTCCTAGCAATATTTCAGTAAGTTGGGGTATTCCAGGGGCCCCACCTGGATTTGCACCCTTGTTGTGAGCTAATGCAGGAATTCCTGCCAAGATGGCAGATAAGGCTCTGGAGGCTCAAGGCTGAAAGGTTCATGCGGGAGTTTCAACAGCTGTAACTGGCTGTTTATGTCTTTAGCTAACAAAAAAGCTGTAGAGAGGATAGAGCCAGACTCAAAAGTGCACTGTGAAAAAATGAGAGGCAATGAACACAATTTGCAGCAAGTAAATTCTGACTAGGTAAAAGCAAAAAGAGTAACCACACTGTAAGAGTGGCTAAGCACAGGAGCTGGTGCCCAGAGGGATGGTGGCATCTCAGTCTGTGGAGACGTTCAAAATTTGCCTAGATACGACCCTGAGCAAGCAGTGAAATGGGCAGCACTTTGAGGGAGGGCTTGGATCAGATTATCTATTACAAGATTGTGTGAATTGTAGGGGCAGCTCAAYATTTGAGAGATGAGAAGAAAAATTTTCTATGGCAATTTCTGTACTTGGCAAGTTATACCTGCTTGTATGTGTCCAAAATTCTGGAATGTTAAAATGACATTGAAGGGATCAGAGTCCTAKGAGAGTACCAGAAGGGAGGTAATAATTTTTTCCCTGCAATATGGGTTATTGAGGAGACAGTGAYTGGTACTGATATTACCAGTATGGCTCAATGTAAGGTCCAGTGCAAGGTGGACCTTTTGGCTGTGCTATTTTTTGGCTGTTTCTGGCAGTGCTAATGCTCTGCAGTGTGGCTCAGGTGATGCTCTATTCTCTAGCTGTTACAGGCTTTTTCTTCTATTACAAAGAACTCAGAAGTCTCTTCATGACACCTTTTTAAAAGCTAAGGATTAGACTGAAGTTAACTATGGGGAAATGGGACAATTTCTCTATATATTTTCAGACATGATAAACAGAATTTTTCACATAGTGGAACCCCCCTAGCCAATGCAACTATAAAATCACATCATTAAAATCACTTGAAGCTAGAAAGACAAAAGTAAAAATGCCCTGAGGCAACGTTATTTCTTGCTGCTCATTTCCATCCCACGCTCTGCTAATGTGAGGCCTCATGTGACGCTAAAGCAGTGAGCAATTCTGTTGTGTTTGGCTTTGCTGAGGTTGTTGCAAGTAGCCATGAACTTGTTTCACTCATAGCCAGAGCCAGATTAATGATGTGTAGCCTTGTTAGCAGAGTGCTTTGCTTAAGCAACCCAGCCTCTTTGCAAGTTGTATTAGCTCCGACTCATTATTCATAGCCAGAGGGCTCCCAAGTGGCCTGAAATTGCACTACAGTGGCTGGCATGACTAGGGCATACTTAGAATCACTTATTCCTGTTTTTTTTTTTTGCCTCGACAAAATATTGCTTAAGCACATCCTTAATTATCTGTYGTTTAACACCTCATTCTCTCACTTTTCTCTTTTTGCAGACTAAATGTCTGCAAGCAGATGCCTTTGGTAGGTGACTACAGCCAGGGAAGCAGAGACCACACAATGGGAAAGACTGCGCAGCTTAAAGGTCCTAYCACTAGGGCAGGGGAGAATGTGGCAGGAGGAGTCTTTAGCGAAAMTGGAACAGGTGAGGAGTGATGAACCATCAAGTGGGATGGCCAAAGGGCATGTGGCTGCCTGGGAAAGGGAATGGTGCAAGAGTGAGACACTGAGGGGAGCAGAGAGCAGTGTTGGCTGCTTGGAATTGGAGATGTGTTGGAAAAGTAAAATGGTTTAAGGACTTTGGAGAGACAGGAAAGAATCACAGTGACTAAGGGAAAAAGAGATCTGGACACTTGGAGGCCATGTTCATTAGGCCAAGCACATCTGATGTGCAGATTTTTTTCTGCTTGCCAAGAAGCTGTTGAATAAGTCTACTATGAGCTCAGAGGGATGAAAAATCAAAGGATAATGAAAGGTGTAGTACAGTGGGTAGGTGAAAAGCATAGGAGGCAGATGGAAAGGCAGGACAAGTAGAAGCAGAGTATCAGGATGGGAAAAGTCACTGGCAGTGATGTGACATCCCGAAAATCACAGATATACCATGCCTCCTGTTCACCTCCCTGACTTAATGGACCAAGAATCAGCTCTGGTGGGACACCAGGTATGTTGTCAGAGATACCCCTGGTAAAAAGTAGCAAAGAGCTGGTAGTACAAAGTGGAGGCAGAGCCCCTCTAGGGAGACAGTTAGAGGGAGAGCACCTTTGGAGAAGAGGCGGTGGGTCAGCACTGCAGGGGCAAGGCAGGACATTTCTATTCCCAAGTGCCCTAAAGGCTTGAGGGGAAAAAAGACTCCTCACCATGGCAAAACATTCACCTTTACACTGTCAAAGATGGCACTGTAGAAGAAAGATGGCCTCAATGTGTCACTTCATGGCTGTTGCTATGGTGATTTGGAGATCCTATGCCAAAGTGCAAAGGATCTTCCTGGACTGAAGAAAATGGCAGGAGGGAGACAGCACAGTTGGTCRCATGATGGAAATTAATTCTTTGTAAGACAACAGCAATTTATGGAAAAATATACATCTTACTTTCARTTTTCTGGGATCTCACGCATGTCTTTCCTTGTTGAGTAGTAATTTCACAGCTTCCCCAAATTTAGTTATACCTGGCTGATACCAAGTGCAAAGAATGTTGAAGAGAAATGTGGCAGGATGTTTCAGCAGAAAGACTAGGAGCTGAAATGCAATCAAAAAAGGAGGAAATAAAACAAGATTGAATAAAGTGGAGCACATTTTAAGGATTAATTCCCCCTCCCCAAGCTGAGAACTGTGGGATTAAAGGAAGGCAAAGACCTAGGAGAAAAAAAAAAGCGATATGTCTGCACTGTGTCATTCTCTATAGCAACAAGGGGGAGTTGGGGAGGGCTTGGCAGAAACCCCTGCAGGCTGATGGGTTGGAGAGAAGACTGTCCCAAGTCTTGTCATTTTCCAGCTGGCTCGCTGAGAGTGGCTGATGATTGCTATTTCTGTGATACCTTTGATAGCATCTGTCTGACAGACTAATGGTGAGATGTTCCAGCAGAGAGAGGGATTAGGACTCAAATGGCCATTCTAGCTTGTCACTCACCAAGGATTTAAAATCTTATTTGAATGCGGAGTTTACTGACCCCATGGGAGAGCCTGAGGCTACGGAAATGATGCTTTAAACATGAGATCACTGAAAGAAAATAATACATTAGCTAAGGGAGCTTTCAGCTTCCCAAGCTGTGGCTGAAAGTCACTCGTCAATGTTACACAGGCACCTAATTCATGCTCCAGCTAGGTCACCCCAAATACACTTGCCATTTCCTCCTCTGAGGAAATAGTGGAGTGGAGTGGAGTGGAGWGGAGAGACCCCAGGAGATGGCTAGCATTTAGAGAATTTATATGTCCCATATGGAAGAGGCTTTGATCTGTGTTTTCCCTAATGGATGGAAGTATCTATTTAATATCCTGTTTTTATTGCTGATACCTGGCCATGTTGACCAGTCTAAATCAGTGGCTGTGGAGAAAAGCACTCAGAATTTATCAGAGCAAAAGACTTGATGCTGTTAGCAATTACTTAAATGACCTTTCGCTGAAGACTTATTTGGAAAATGCCCAAAAAGATGTGTCCATGTGGGAAGATTAGCTTTCTGTAGTGCAAGCCAGTTATCTCTACTAGCACTGCAAGGTTTTGCAGCAGAAGTGAGCTGATACTGAACTAAACACGCACTGTGGTAAGGAGCAGCAACGTCAGTTGTCCCAGGAGACTCAGCGAATGAGGCTTGGACAATGATAAGTAGTTACTCTGGTTACTTTTGGTTTCCCCCACTAGCTACTGGTGTTTATGTTTTTTGGAATGACTGCAGCCAAAAACCCCAAAATGTATTTTTAAAACTACCTGTAGAAGTTTAAGCATCCAGGAAAAAAATTCTATTAAAATTCAACTATAAATTTCATTTATTACTACTCTATTGTGTTTTTTTGTTTTTGTTTTTGTTGTTTGATTTTGTTTGTTTTTAAATCCTAGATCTGATTTCTATTCATGTTACATGATGATTTTTTTGGAATAATTATGAGCTTATACCCTTTGGCATATAAGAGAAATCTGAGCCAAAATGTTCTGTAAATAGAAGCAATTCTGTTGTAGTTGGTGGAGATGCTACGGATTTATGGAGCTATAAAAGAACAAGACTTGACTCAAGGTCAGAAGTTCTCTTTCTATCCCCTGTTTTATGTGGCTTGGATAATAAACTTTGGTTTAACATCTTGGTATGTCCATTTCTACTAGTCAGGAGTTTTCCAGACCTGTTCAGTATGTCCTTTCATTGCTTTCTCTCTGCAGTGTCATATGCCATATACAATATGTTACAAACATTTTCTTCATGTTACAGACATTAATTCTGGTGGTAAGAGCTGTGCCTGAGAGCAGTTTTGGGCTTCAGCTAAAACCAACCACAGCCTGAATTTGAGAAGTGTTCAATGCTGTTTGCTGTCTTCACCTGTAGCTGGCACCGTGACCTGCTGGCTGCTTTGATGCTCAGGGCTGAGCTGTCCAACCTAAGTAACTAAAACTACAGACTTCTTGAAATGATAATCTTAATATTTGAACTTCCTCGTAAGGAAAAGGCTCTGCATAAGAACCTTCCATTGTATGGCAAAACAGGCAAGACAGCAACCTGAACATTTCTGGCCACGATAGGATGGGTGTGTTTATCCTGGACCTATCCTTTYTTCCTGTTCTTGTGATCAGAAACTGAGGATTAGAAGAGAGAGCCCTCTCCAGAGAGTGTGGGAATGTTTTGTGATGTATGAGAGGTTGCCAAGAACTGGTGGAGCTGCTCATTATGGTGGGATAAATGGGAGGTAGCAGAGTTATTCTGGAKGATCATCTCCTTTCACCTCTGGAACAATCCCTGCTGACATCTCAACACCCATAGTTTTCTCCAGCTCCCTCACTAGGAAGTGTTCTGGACCTCCCAACAAGTGAATCCTCAGTTTTCATGTAGTCACAGAGGCTGATGAAATCTCTTTTCTGGAATATTTAAAATGCATCTGAGGTCCCCCAAAGATGGAACACAACTGGGCATCCTACTATTTGTGTCATGTCTGCAGAAATCCTTCAGAGGGGAGATCCCTGGAAGGGCTGCACAAACTTAAAATTTTCCAGGGACCAGAGCTGCAGAAAGCTCCTAAAATTGCTGAGAAAATGGTAGGCTAGCATGAAGTTAAGCCCAGGAGAGCAGGGACCAGGGGTTGCCTGAAGGCAGCCAAGACTCTTCTGTCTCCCTTTTCTGTGGAGACATGAGAATTATGGCAGTGGAGTTCCTGGGGTTGAAACCCCCCAGTCTTTTATGCCTGTTTACCCACTACTCACAAGGGTAAGGACACTCTCCTGCCTGTTTTGATTCTGCCCTCATATTTGCATGTCTTCCCCATTCACTTTTGTCCCAGGCTTTCAGCCAGCCAGGTATCTAGGGATTATCTAGTGGCATCTCATAGCAGAGATGGATCACTGGGCCACAACAGCAAGGAAAGCTGAAGCTTAGACCCTGGGAGATTCAGAAAAATGAATGTTCAAAGGGTTTAGATGTATGAGGTCACATTTGTGGAACTGACTTCAAAGCAACTAAATGAAGCCATGCAATTAATGGACTTCTCAGTTTAATATCACCCCCTAGTGTCACTTGGGTTAAATCTCCACGTGTATTTCCAGTTTCCTGATTTGTGACATCAAATGACACACAGCTCAAATAAGCCTGTCTGGAGTTCTTGCTCCTACTCACCAATAGGTGAATCTGATTTTCATCCACAGCGAGATGGTGGTGTCTATAATTAAAGGATGACTGAGAAGCACTCAAATAACACAGACTGTTGAGAAAAAGTCAACATGGCTTCTGTAAAGGGAAATCCTCCCTCCTGCCAGGCTGGATTCTGTGAGGGGGTCAGTAAGCACATGGATAAAGAGAGCACATGAAATAATAGATTTGGTCTTCCAAAAAACCATGGAAAAGGTTCGTTGTGAAAAGTAATAAAAGGAATGAAATTGCTGTAAGATTGATGAAAAGGTTCTTTTGTGAAATGAAAACTGATTAAAAGAGAAGAAAAGGGTAGGGCTCACAGCATACTTTTCAGGATGGAGAAGAGTGAGCAGTGAGTTGGGACTAGCTTTATTTAGCTTCTTCATGGATCACCTGGAGAAAGGATTGAACTGTGAAATCCCTAAATTTGAGGATGATAGTGACTTCCTTTGAGTGGTCAAAAATATTCTGATGATAAGGAAGTTCAGAAAGATCCCACAAAAGCAAGTGGCTGGGCAGAGAAATGGCAGATGAGCCTCAATGTGGATAAATGTAAGGTAATATACACTTAGGGAAGAACAAACTAACCCATGCCTACATGATGCTGAACTTAGATTTTCAGTTGCAAATCAGGAGGGAGATCTTGGGGTTGTCATCAACCATCCCTTGACTTGGCTTAATCTGCAGCAGCCAAAAAAATGTTGGGAGTCTTTAAGAAAGGTATTTAGAACTGTACAGAGGGTGCCCAGTGCTTGGGAGATAATTTTCTCCTAAGCCATGGAGGTGAACTGGACTATCTTTGCCAGAGAAGTAAGTAATCTTTTTCCTCCAACAATTTGAGAAGAGCTGGTGCAAAAGTTCCCGAGCTTCCCTCAAGTTGCTAAAGAATTGTTTTCTAAAAGGCTGCCCATTCCTCTGATACTGTCCCATAGAGAAAGCATTTCAGATGGCCCTTTCGGAGATGGGACAAATAATCCAGGATCCTACTGCTTAGAAATGAACTCCACTCTGTTTCTGGAAACCTTCTGCCCTGAAGGGACCCTGTTCCATCCTTCTAATCTCCTGGACTAGTCTGAAACTTGTCATGCAAGCAGGCAGAGACAACCAAAGTGACAAGCTAGCCCAGGGCAGACAATCACAAGTCAGTYATTTAAATACCAGGTATGGGGCTGTTGTAGGAGAAGTGGTTGCAGAGTGGGGTCATGAAGTTTATTGCCTTACTAGTTTTGCCCAGGAGGTGTGACTATGTGCTCCTTCCCCCCCATCCCACCCCCAACCTGACCTTTCTGTAAACAGCACATAGGCAAGGGCTAATTGAGCATGCGCCAACTAAAATCCATCTAGTATGCAAATATGACTGTAAATCAATCATCTTACCCCATAAATATGGAGGGGGCGGCCTAGAGCCCGTTGAGCTCTCCTTCATGGCAGCCAGCTGCACTGTAAATCCTCCTCCTGAGCAGGTACGCCTTTCAAGGTTACTTCCTGAGGTCGAGAGACTTCTTACCTGTGACAGATCCTCAATAAGTGACGAATAGCATGCTGAAACTTTGCAGACTTTGCTAAGTTACATCGCTTATTGATTGTGCACATAATCCTTTAGACATAAACCATTGACCAAGTCTGGGACTAAGACTGGACCCAGCTACACTTAGACTCCTCTGAGAAGGAGTATGGWAAGCAAGGGGGTCTATTCTGAACCTCGTGACTCAACAGGAGGGTCTGTGACACTTTTATCTGACCCTGTCCTCCACGCAGTAAATAACTGAGTGAACCTTGCCATTGACCCTTGTTAAATCACTGTCTTATTTATGATTGAATTTTGTTAAATCATTATCTTACTTCAATAAAAAATATTACTGTTTCTCTCTTATGAGTGAAGTGCATCACTCCTCACTCATCCACAACGAAGGTTATTGCAGCATACCCATGTCACCACATCATTTCATTAGTGGAATGAATAAGAACAGCCGAACCAAATCAGAATAAAAGATCATCTAACTCTATATGCTGCCTCTTCGTATGATCTGATGACAGATTCCTAGTGGAAGATATAAGAGTAGGGAAGTATGTAGTAAATCCCTCAAATATTCTCCTAGCTTTGAGCAGTCTGAGACAGATGTTGAATCTTGTATTTAATTGTGCTTTTCCTCTGCAGTGTCTTCAACTAGTTATTTTATGAGTCCACACATATTTATTACTAACACTCTCTTGAGGCAAGGTGTTCCACAGCTGAAGGACATGTTGCATGATGAAGCCTTCTTGGGTTTGTTTTGAACCTGCCTCTAGTTCTTTTATCTCATCTTTCAAACAGAGAGTGAGCAATAATTCTCTATTCATCTCGATTATTCCCTTCAAGGTTTTACTATATCTATTTATTATAGCTATTGCAGCTTCTCCTGGAGGCCCTCAGGAGATAGTTGAGTCCATACAACACTCAGTGTTACATCAGGCACCAACACGGGGGGTCAGTGTCTCAGCAGCAATAGTCTGAAGGGTGCTCGATAGGGGACATTTTGCAGGGTTATAGTCTGCTGCCTTCTGCAGATGAAGCTATAGCATAATGTGGCAGAGCACTGATCCAGCTGCCCTGGGAGCAGCAGCATCCTTTGTCTTCCAGCAAAAGGCAGACACAAGGCTTTTGAAAGATGGAAAGGTAGGCAAGAGGCATTGTTTCGCCTTACGTGGAAAGTAATCCTCAGTTCCTGGCTCCCCATCCCTGAGAGAGCAGCTGGCCCTCATGCACCCTGACAGAAAGAGGCTTTCCCAGAAAAGCACATTGTCTCTGCCCCACAGTCCAAATCCTTCAGCCCCTTGCTCTGCACTGTCCCACCATGTCCCCTCTCCCAGTGGCAGCTTTGGCTTGCACTGTCAGCTCCAAACCCTCTTTTCCCCTGCACATCCAGCCTGCTCTCCTACAAAGCCCCACCACAATCTTTCCCTTTCCAGAATTTGTTTCTAGGCTTTCCAGAGGCCCAGACAACTCAGACTGCTTCAGTGGCACTGGTCTCATCAGACTGTGGTGGGTGCTGCAAGCTGAGCTGCCACCCAGCCAAACCCCAGCTGTATCTATGGCTACAGATAAGCCATTGAGCCTCAGGGACAACACTGATGTGCATCCTGGATACTGAACACTGTGTATTGTTTGAGCTCTGGAGGGAGACGCTGGGAGAGATTACAAGGAAGTTAAAAATACATCCGTGCTGCATCCCAGCCCTATGTCTGCACAGGCTGGAGCTGCCCTGCCCCAAACTATGCACTGAGACCTTGGGACCTGTGTGTGAAGGCAGTTTGGGCTGCACTGGGCAGGATGTTTCTGGCACTGGTGAAAGGGAGAGGAATCTGGAGTGAGACTGGGGTGGGTGTTTTGAAGGGGAGGTGGTGATCAATCAGTAATTGGAGGTTTTGGGCATGAGGTGTCCTGCCAAAGCTGAGAAGCACAGCTGGCAGCATCTCTGGAGCGCCAGGCTTAGATGGGTGTGGGCATGTTGTTTGGCCTGGTAGGAGGGGTGGGACATTGTATGTGCTTCAGGAAGCCGGCCAGCAGATTCCTCAGCAATGGGGTAGCGCTGAATGACCTCAGAGCACAAATGGTCTGCGCAGCTGGTGGGCTCCTCTGAGCTCCCTGCCTGTCCTGAGGTGAGCGCTGGGCCCCTGCTCTGCATCCAGGAGGCAGCTCCGACCTGTATCACCCTGCAGATTGGCTTGCCTGCCTGCTGGGCTGGAAGGGAGAGAAGTGTTGGCAGCTCACGGTTTTATTAATAGAAGAAGATGTAAGAAGGCAATGGGGAAAACCAAAGAGCTATTACCACTCCAGCCTCAGATACTAAGTTGAATAGCACTAAGCAAAGGTGGGTGCTGGAGATAAAAAGACCATAGCTGCTCTCTGCAAAGCTGCCATCAGTGGTGTTCTGTGGAGATGCTTATAGTCAGTTTGTATGTATGTAGATAATATGAGCATTGCCATGAACTGCAACTTTAAAAGAATAGAGACATTCTAAAGCTGGAGGGATGCATCAGTAAGTTAGTGGATCTYGATGTTCATATTTCAGCAGCCTTCTCTCATACATGGCCATTCTGATAATCCTCTGTTCCAGTGTGGTGTCAAGGAGTGCTCTCTTGGTTTCAAACAGGTATTCAGTCTTCCATCACCCTAGAAGCTATTGGGGTCTCTGATGGTACAGAATGGGAACTAAGAAGCCATATKGACTGGGTAACTCCAAAATGAGAGTACAGGCTTCCCACTCAACTCACCTCCTTTGAGAGTCACCAGAGTCATCAATCAGCGATATTGTAGAGGGTGGGCTAAAACTGCTGCCAACACTTGAGAAATTCTGTAGCCTAGTAATAGTGCGTTGGAACTGTCAGTCCCCACAGTGGCTGTTCTGGTGCTTAGAGAAGGGCTGGTGGATTTTTTTTTTTTTTTTTTTTCGAAGGGGTATTGTTGAAGTTGAGCAGGCATCTATACACTTGGCATTTTCTGACTTTCGAGCATTTGATACTGCAACTTTATTGCTCCTTTAACACTATTTATATATGCATGATTCCCTCAGAGTTATTTAAAGAACAAGACAAATACTAGTAAATGAAATGGTTTCCTTACTCAGCCTGGAGTCTTTGGAGTCACTTGAAGTGCAGCTGCTATTTTGGCAGGAGTGAAATGAGCTGTTCTGTGTTCACCAAGGAATAGGAAGAAGAGAAGGAAGTACTAAGGAGGTGTGGGGAAGTCCGAATTGACTAGACCCCTTCACTAAAGCTACYTTATTCCAGCTGTTCCCCATGTAGTCTCTGTCACTGCTATGACTATGACATTGGCTGCCACATCCAGCTCTTAAGAACATTCATATTCCATCATTATTTTGCATGCTACCTTTCTTACATGAAAAAGGCATGCAAGGRACATGATATTTATCATGCTAAGCAACATGTCAGAGGTAAAGAAGGAGACGTGTGCAAAATATTTGCTGTCAAACATCAAAGGCCATCTACAGTGTCTACCTGTGTCACRAAGCATGAATATGCATCTTAAAGGAGCCTTTGCAGAGGAAAACATTAGACAGTCTGAACAGAAGTAACATGAATATCCACCTATAATTCCTCCCCTCTTCCACTGTTCCTCTTCCATTCACCTCCAAAGGCTGGCTACAGTGATTGCCTACAGGATGTGCAGATGCACAGCCCAAATCCCTGGGATCAGAACACTTTGTGCTAGTACACCTTATATTGCTCTAAGTCCCTGTAAACCAATCTAGAGAGAGATCCACAACACACTTTGACATATAGCATTTTGAAAAGATTCTTTGTGGGTCTGCTCATGGCTCTGGAGGCAAATTGTTCTCCAGGGCTAGATCCTCAGGTTCATAGCTGGGACCGACTTTCTGAAAGACAAAGAGAGTCTTACTTATCCCTGCTCTACCTGTGTTGACTTTGCTCAATATTTTGGTAGCCTTCAGGACAAAATATGTGCACAATGGTGGAAGAGCCAAAGAGAAGTGTGCTGCTGGACCTTGTGCTAACAAGCAAAGAAGGTCTGGTTGGAAGACCCAGGCAACCACAGGTCAGTCAGCCTCACCTCCATCCCTGGAAAGGGAGTGGAACAGCTCGTTCAGGATGTCATCTCTAAGCATATGAAGGAAAAGAAGGCGACAAGGAGTAGTCAGTATGATTCACCAAGGGGAAATCATGCTTAACCAATCYGATACCTTTCTATGATGGAATGACTRGCTGGGWAGATGAGGGGAGAGCGGTGGATGTTGTGTACCTTGACTAGAGCAAGGCTTTTGACACTGTCTCCCATAACATCCTCCTACATAAGCTCAGCAAGTGTTGGTTAGACGAGTGGACAGTGACGTGGATTGAGAACTGGCTGAAAGGCAGAGCTCAGGCGGATGTCATCAGCAGCAGAGTCTAGTTGGAGGCCTGTGGCTAGTGGTGTCCTCCAGGGCTCGGTACTGGGTACAGTCTTGTTCAACTTATTCATTAGTCACCTAGATGAAGGGACAGAGTGCCTTCTTGGCAGGTTTGCTGATGATCCCAAGCTGGGAGGAGTGGCTGATACACCTGAGGGCAGGTGGAGGGAGGTGATACTGCCCCTCTCCTYAGCCCTGGGGAAGCCTCATCTGGACTACTGTGTCCAGCTCTGGGCTCCCCAGTACAAGAGAGACATGGAGCTACTGGAGAGAGTCCAGCGTAGGGCTACAAAGATGATCAGAGGGCTGGAGCATCCGCCCTATGAGGAACGGCTGTGAGAGCTGGGCCTGTTTATCCTGGGGAAGAGAAGAATGAGGGGGGATTTTATCAATGTGTATAAGTATCTGAAGGGAAGGTGTAAAGAGGATGGGGCCAAACTCTTTTCAGTGGTGCCAAGTAACAGGATTAGAGGCAACAGGCCTCAACAAATTGAACCACAGGAAGTTCCACCTGAATATGAGGAGGAATTTCTTCCCTGTGATAGTGACAGAGCACTGGAACAGGTTGCCCMGAGAGGTTGTGGAGTCTCCTTCTCTGGAAATACTCAAAATGCGCCTGGATGTGATCCTGTCTAACATGCTCTAGGTGACYGTGCCTGATCAGGCAGATTGGATTAGATGATTTCCAGAGGTCCCTTCCAACCTCAACCATTCTGTTATTCTGTGATTCGATGGGTAATATAGATATAGGTATTAAGCTACAGAAGTCCTGAAATGCACAAATGCTGCTTGCATTAGTTGAACTGCAGGCTCTAGGACCTCCAGCAGCTGCTCTTTGCCCAACCCCCAGGCACAGAGAACAGAGAGTCTCACACAGACATGATACACAGTATGTGACATTTTCCCTGAGCTGTGAGAATGTATGACAAGCTCTCCAGATGTACAAGTATCGGATGAGTTGCAGCTGGGAGGAAAGCCCTCAGCTGGCAATCTTGCTGCCAAAGGAAGCTACTCCTTGGTGAGCTGCTGGCAAGGCTGCAAAAGCGTTTTCTTCCCTGAATCAGGCCTCTCAGTAGCTTCTAACTGCATATAAAGTAGGAATGGAAAGCATGGGAAATACGGCTCTGAACAAATAGCTGAAAAAGCAGGAAGTCTAYGGAATTTTGTTCCCAATTCTAGTAGAAGATTTGAGTTAATGGTTAGAGTGGAGGAGAGAGGCTGAGAAGTGAAAGCAAATGGACAGCGTAGAGCCTGACTATGCTAATCCTCTTGCCCTCTGATTTCTTGCACCAGTCCAGAGTGGCAGCAGAATGGTTCTTCCCAACTCTGTGATGAGAGGCCTGTGCATCTCACCTTATCGACCTTATGCTGGACAGAGCACTGAGCCATAAGCCCTTAGTGTAACTTCCTTCCCTCACATATGTAGGTAATAAGGCTCAGTCCTGTGCTGGCAATGCAGAGCCCTTGTGATTACAGGGGCTGAACTGCTCTTCCACACTAGACTATCTTTCACCTAAGCCTTCCTCACCATGCTGTGGCCACAAAGGGAGCACAGAGGCTCACTAGGGTGGCTGAAGCCTTGGCTGGTCCCCTGCATGGCCCCAGCATTCCTGTGTCACAGCTGCATGCATCTCTACTCTAGCTGCACAAATCGGTCCATTTCCTCCGAAGCACAAGTTCTTGCTTCAGAGCCAAGATCTGGGACATGCATGGTTTTGGTGTCCTCRGGGGAGGCTTTCCTCTCTGTGCTCAGGTGGAAGAAAGAGGAGTTAGGCCCAGGAGTATAGGCTGGGTGGCAGGACTGGGAATAGGTGAAACATCTAAAAACCGTTGTAGCTACCACTAACAATTTCACCTCCTCCATAGTGCTCTGCAGTGCTGGCTTGTGGGAGGAGTCTGAGTTACCAGGTCCCRTGAAGGGGCCTTGAACCAGTTATGGTTTATGTCTAGTCTCTGATACTCACTGATGCAGGCGTTGTGACTGAAATGCCTTTTACCATCTTGGTGGTCAGGAGAAAGCACTAAYAGCCCACAGTATGCTTCTGAGTGAGCTATCGTGCCTGTACGGTTACTGGCACAGCCCCAGAGCAAAGCCTGGGCATCCAGACAGCAAGCCATTCTGCTCCTTCAGCTGTGACAGGGGCATGAGCCTGCAAGAAGGGCTAAGTAGGGTGGATCTGCTGGAGGATCCCTGGGACTTGTGATGTACAGTTGGAGCAGCAGCAGCAGCAAATCTACCCTGAGCCCTGCAACACCTCCCCCCTCCTACACTGAGCAGATGGGCAACCACTTCCTGCTCCTGTTGACCCTCTCCTCCTCCTGGCGGAGGTCACCTTCAGCACAGCAGCTCCGTGACCCCTGGACTGGGGACATGGGGAAGGGGCGGAGCGTCATGCTGAGCCCTGTAATGCCTGGCAGCCCCTCCGGCTGCAGGCGCACAGGGAGCCCAGCCCAGCGGCGGCAGCAGGGAGGCAAGGCAGTCCACGCTGTCATACTGCGCTGCAGGAGAAGGTGAGGGGCTCGATGCAGGGGGACAGGGCATGTGGGAGGAGAAGCTGCAGGTGTAGCAGGATGTAAGAGACTCGGTAGGCACAAAGAAGGGCYTGACTGGGCACCCCTCATAAAACAGCTCTGGAGGCTCAGGCTGAGTGCGGTGGCACAACACGGAGCGCACCCACTTTTGACTTTTGGAATCTGGTGTGGTCTGACTGATGGTGAGCTCTTTAGAAGGCTCTGCCCAGAAGGTTGTTTTAGACAGGGGTATTTGTCGGCACTTGTGTGTGGTGGGATGGTGCCGTGGTCCCACCTTGCTCCTCGGGAGGAGACRGTGATGTGGTTTGATCACTGTGAGACTGTTGTGGAGTTGTGTCCGAGGAGGCTGCTGTCCACAGCAGAGGTTGTGGTATCCTCTCCTTACAGAGGACACTTGCTTGGGTCTCTCTGGGGCTGTGTGTTTCTGCTCAAGGAGAACATTATGCCATCCTGKGAAGGGAACAGGCAGGCAGGTCCCTCCAGCGAGATTAAGTACTGGCTTGCTGACCGGTTTTAAAAAGTAACCCATAAATCTATCAGTAATAAGGCCACAAACAACCACTGTGATAATCTGTTCCGATCTCCCATGCAATAAGGTTGTTGGACTTTGCCTGTATTAAATGTGGTTTTCACTAGWGTGTGTCTTATAGGTTAAATAAACCATTTTTTAGTTAAAAGTCCCAGTGATGGAGAGAGATTCTTCTACACTGTTTGATGAGTTTTTTAGTMCTAAATATTCTTCTTCATAAAACGTGCACTGCACTTGAAGTCTGAAACTGCTTTGTTTCAACTTCAGCTATTGGTTTTGATTATAATGTTTTTACTTAATGGGAGAGCCCTTTTTAGCAAACTGCTAGTACTCATGAAAGTACATACAGATGATTGAGTCACTTTTTTACTATCTATTTGCTAGGCTAAAAAGACTGCTTTCCTGGAAATTTCTCTTGTACTTGTCAGCCCTTTTGTCATTTTCATAGTTYTTTTCTAACCCTTCTTCAGTCAAACTGTGGACACTAGCACTAGCTTGAATAACTGTGATCTCATGTATACCTTTAAAAAGATAGTAAATCCAATAGCTAATACTGTTGGCCATCACACATAACTGGCTTCCAAAATAGTTCAGGAAATTTGCCCTAGAGAAACACAGTAGATTCACTTCACAACAGTAAAATTTTAACATTTCAAAAAATACCATACAAAAATGTAGATAATAATACAAAACAAAGCAAGGAGAAGGAATGCATTTCTAATAAAAATACAAAATCCAGTGGGACACAACATTCTCAACTCTAGTGTAGAAATCATTGGCAGGTAGCCAGCTCCTCAGAAATGAAGCTTTCCTGCTTAGCTGAATTTCAGAGATTAAGTTTCAGACTGTCTCAGCATATCTGTGTRTAGAAACCTCTGCAGAAACTAGAGTTCAGAGCAAGAGGCATATTGCCTCTAAGGCATGTGATCTTTTATTGTAACTCTTTTATTATAAATCTTTTAATATAACTAATATAACTCTGGTTTATTGTATGTAAGCTGAAAGGCTATACCTATTTTTTGTTTATAGCCAAGCTCATTTTCTTAACATCTGGGAAATTCTAGTTTGTCTCTTGTTTCTGATGTTTCATCCACCTGATGCTTTCCTGATGTACTCTAGCAGAGTGAACGCAAAGGTGGAAGCTGCAACATCTGTTACTCTCCCACGTTTATTCTCTTAGCCTTTTATCTGCGTCACTTAGATTTGTATCTATACTGTACACTATTTCTAACGCAATTCTATATCATCCTACACATTAAAGCCTACAAAGAAAATGAGGCTATTCTAGGTCTGCATTTCTGTGTTTACACAGTGCCCATTTTATCTACAAAGCAGCAGGAAGAACTTACACTGACCTAATTAACATGATATACTGATGTTTTTTTTCAGTCACTTGATCCTAGGCTAAACTCCCTTCATCTTTATTTGTTTGAAATACTTTCATGTGTGTGCACATGTGTGCGTGTGCACTAGTTTTATCAAGCAATACTTGCCAGTAAATAGCATTAGTCTTTCTTCTTTATTATTAAACTGACCTCATATTTATGTCATTACAAACATTCTGAGGATGATTTCAGTGTTTTCTTCTAAATCACTGACAAAACTAAGAGCATTATAGCAGGGTTAAGATTTAACAAAATTGCATAAGATGGGGACACCAGTAAAAAATGATAATTTCCACCAAACTGAGTCTTGCAAATTTGCTGATTTTTAAATCCTTTTAAAATGTGTGGCTTACTGATTCTGATCAGCGCCAGGATAAATTTGTGCAAATAGTTTTCAGGGAATGTTCTCTGAATGACATGTTTCTGGCAGATGGTAGATGAACCATTACTAATGATTTGGAGGCTAATGGAAAATCCCTGCAGATTGGGATCCTTACACAGCTCCTCCCTAAACAGAGATACATGTGGTGGTTGATAACAACAGAGACACAGAGTGAGCTGAACAGCTTGATACACTAAATCCATTCAAACAAAGTGTGCTTTCTTGAAGGCAGTAGAAAAGTATTCAGCTAGGAACAAGGCTGGAACATATGCCTTTGGAAAGGCATATGAAGAGGAACTGTATGTCTTCCCTTGCAAAACAGTATTTTGAAAAAATGCCAGAGTCATAATGGATGTGTGAATATGAGTTCTCAGTGTGAGTACGAGTTTGCAGGGCCCCTGAAAAAGAAGTCTTGGGGTCACAGCAGGAGTGCAGAGGGTGGTTCTTGCTCAGAGCCTCACAGTACAACCCTCACAGTAGTCAATGATCTAAAATGGGGTCTTTCACTGGCAAGAGGTCAGAAAAGAGCCGTAAAGTGATCTGAGAGTKGGACAAAAGGCCTTGGTCTGAGAATTGGACAGAAAGTACTTTGAAGGAGCTTAACCAGTAAGAAGACTGAGAGGTGTCTTGATCAAAGGATATGAAGATTCTTATTCTGAAGTTCAAAATGTGACTATAATTTCTAGAAAGATGYCCTACCTGTCTGTAAATTAATCTGAATGCTACAGAAGCACAATCTGATGGTTTGTGAAGCTTATGTAAGGAGTCAGCTGAATACATAGGCTGAGTTTCAGGCTGTACACTGTTAGTTTTACTCAATCTAAGTAGTTTAAATTATGTCCTCATGAGCTACAGTCATACCTCTGAGCACAGTGGATATAAACCCTACAGCAGTCAGGAGAAAAATATGAAATGCTAATGGACYCTTTTTTTCTAGGGAACGAAGCTGAGCAGCAGGTAGCTAAATTCAAATTAGGATATGATATAAATACATAACAGTAAGGATGTTACTGCTAACTTTTCCAGTAGTCCAAAGCTTGTCTTTGGATCAACCCTGCATGTTTTTTTGGAAGATATGCCCCCAAACCTGTAGTTTATTTGGCTTGTCTCTGCAGAAGATCAGACTAGAAGATAGCCCCTACTCACCATATGCTCATGGACATTTTTAATGGTGTCATAGCTCTAGTTCTGATATAATGAGATTACMATATAGGCCTGTCTGTCTTTGATATGAATGAAGTGCATGAACAAATATGAAGGGCTTTTCTGACCTTATTAATTAATTAATTAGTATCARTCCTTTTGGTAGAAGAGTCAGAATGGCACTACCTAGGCTGAGACACTGTATCCCCATAGGCYAGCCTTCTCAGGAGGCTGGGAAGTATCTCCTGGCAGTGAAAAGGGTATGAAATTTCTCGTGAGCTGTATATCATTTGGCCTCAGATCTTCCTTTTCCTTGGCACAAGTGGAGATGGCTGCACACTAGTGTGGGTTGTGCAAAGGACATACTGGATACAAGATGGGTAAGAATGAGCAATGTCCAGAAGACAAGAAGGGATCAGCTGGGACATCTCCCGTACTAACACACCTCCWGCTCTGATGAGCACAAAGCCAAAGAAAAGCTGAGGAACAAGGAGCTGTGACTCCCAGTCTCTGCGTGGGTTTTTATCCTTATGGTGCTATGCAGCTGGCACTACTGTACCTTTCACTGTGCCAAGAGACCTCAGGACACTGTACTTAGTGATTTTTCAGGGATCTGAGGACATCTTACATAGTGGCAGCCTGGAACCAGGATCTGTAGCGGGGATGAAGCATAGGGAGGACAGTGGGGGAAGGACTAGCTTTGAAAAGGACCCASCCCGTCCCTTCAACACAGTACAGCCAAATGCTGAATGCCTTCCTGGCCAGGGCTCTAGAGGCCTGCTCCCCAGGACCTGTCCCTGGGCAAAGAGCACTGAAGAAGGCAACAGGAGTAGAGCACAGAGYGCTCAGACACACTCTTCTTGGCTGTGTCCCAAATTTGGCCCCCATCTAACTTCCATGGCTSTATTGCTCTGGAGCTGTGGCAGTGGTACCCTAGAGAAAGACCTGGAAACTTTGGTCATCTCCTGGGTTATGGAGTTCTGTAATCACTTTCCTCAAGGGCAGCAAGGGTCAAATCCTGCAAAATTTTTCTGGAGTTACTGCAGCTGGGGCTTTCCTTGTGTGAGATCCTTATTGGATACAGAGGACTGTCACCATCCCTCATATTCTCCCCATATTCTCTGGCTGATCTGTTTTCCCCGAGCTGGTTATTTTATTTCACTTTGATTCTCTGCACTGTATCCAGACAACACATGCCTTGAAGTAAGGTTCCTGAAAGGTGGAGTGGAAGGACACAAGAGTTTTGGGATTTTTTTAACTGTAAATGGTTATAGACTGAGATGTGTTGACTTCCAGAACTGGRGTGAGAATCAAGAATGTGCAGAGAAGCGTATCCTCCCATTCACAATAAAAAGCTTTCACACTAGTAAATAGGAAATAATAAGTGAATCATATTATAAATAATACCATACAAATAAGAACTAATTAATAAGTACATAAATACTTGAAAATTGTATCATAATTGAAAGATAAATTAAGTGGATGCAGCAAGAAGATTCTAATGTTTGGGTTATATATCACTAACAGGTGGTCAGCCCATAAGGGAAGAAATTTCATCTAATTTAAGTTTGAGAAATTAAGTTATCTGAGAAGATCATGAACCGTTTGCTGACAAGAACCTGTATATGACCATGAATTTGATAAAGGACAAATGCTGTCTTGTAGTAGAGATGTTCTTATAATTTATCACAAACATTAAATCTATTTTATTCTGTACAAGGGAAGCAGACATTTTTCCTATTGTTCTATTTCCTATTTGGTGTAACTGTAACCTATCTAATATCAAGTTCGTGTATTTCAAAGGTCTATTATGCTTTAAGCTTTTCTCTATATTCTYAGCTAGAAAATTTTTAAAGGCTTTTTCACATTGTTCTTTTTAATGCCTAAATGTGACAACATTGGTTTGCAAATATCAGTAGCACAGTGGATCCATTGGCAGGCTCTGTAGTGCCCTTTTTATGTGGAATTTTGCATGCTGTGATGACTGAGCAGAAAACAGGAGAACATCAAAGCAAAATCTCTAAAATATTTTCCAGACTGGCTTTCACTGTGATGTCTCCCCAGTCTTTTATTCATCCCCTTCTATGAACACACTTGTTCAATATTGAACTCCCTATGGACTGTCCTAAGTTTGCCTGSTGCTGCCTCTCACATCAAGCCAAAGGCTTTTCAGAAAACTAGAGCCAATTACTTGACATTTGCAGATTTGGATGACATTTAGCAAAGCAATCTAGGAGGAAAGGGAACAGAAAGGAACTCTCCCACAAGTACTCCTGGGCTGTTATACAAAACTGGCCTTTTTGTGTTTTTCCTAAGTTTAAATGATTGTGTTGCTAAATTACTGGGTTCCTCCATGATGTAGCAGCAGTGAAGGCTAGAAGCTGAAGGAAGCACCATAAGCTCTGGTTACAGACAGAGCAATATAAAACCTAAGGCGATTCTCATTTGTATTCCCAGAGTGCCATCTGCCTTTACAGTTAGCAAAATATYCTTCCCCAAGAAGGGAGGTGGTCATCAAGTGAGTCAAAGCATTTCAGGGGATAAGATCCTGAGCTTGTAGATGCTGAGGTGAGCCACTGGTTTTATAGTACAGCTTTTTCTTGCTCTCTGCTTGTTAAGATATATCTAAGAATGCTGCAGTCCTCAGGATCTTGGGTTGCATCTTGAGCTGTGTTAGACAGAGCATTCCCAGCAGTTTGAGGGAGCTGCTACTTCCCCCCATCCTGTTCAACACWGGTGAAGCCACACCTGGAGTGCTGYGTCCAGTTCTGGGCTCCCCAATACAAGAGAGACATGGAGCTACTGGAGCAAGTCTAGCAAAGGGCCGCCAAGATGATAAAGGRACCAGAGCATCTTGYATATGAGGAAAGGCTGAGAAAGCTGGGATTGTTTAGCTGGAGAAGAGAAGGCTTGGGGTGTGGGAGGGAGTTCATCTTAACTAAATGCATAACTACCTGAAGGGAAGGTATAAAGAAGATGTAGCTAGACTCTTCTCAATGGTAATGAGCGACAGAACAAGAGGCAATGGGCCAAAATTGGAATACAAGAAATTCCATTTCAATGTAAGGAAAAACTAAATTACGGATGATTGACCACTGGAACGAGTTGCCCAGAGAGATTGTGGAGTCTGCCTCTTTGGAGATATGCAAAACCCAGCAGGACATTGCCCTGAGCAACCTACTCTAGCTGACTCTGCTCTGAGCAAGGGACTTGGACTAGACAAGACCTCCATAGGTCCCTTCCAACCCCAGCTATTCTGTGATTCGGTGGCTCTATCTATGTCCTTGCTCCGAAGCAAGGATGGGCTCCCAGGCCCGGGGTGACTAAGTGCCCATGTTCAGAGCACAGGGAGGTAGTCAGGAGGAGAGTGCTGGCACAGGTGGTTTTAGAATGCTGCCTTGTTGCTAGTTAGAGAGACTGAAAAAGACATTTCTCTGATATGGGTMTGAAGTAGCTGGCTCTAGCTCCAAATGCCGCCTATATCTGAGCTTCCTTCCTGCCTCAGTTTCTTGGCTGAAGAGATGAGTGACTTTGGATCAGAAATGTCAGCAAGTATGTGAGGCACTGAGCACTTTGGCTTGCCCAGAGTGCACTGCCTTGGACTAGTAATCTGGTATTTGTCATGGACTAGCTGTGCCTCTGCCTAAGGGACAAACCTATCTGTGCTGGTACCTTAAGGACTTTCYTCACTACACACCAGGGCTGGGTTTCAGTGTAGGCAGAGGTGGTCTTTTTGCAACAGGCTAATGAGAGCAAAAGGGTTGGTTTATGCTTCATGATCTGAGATTCTGCTAATGTTTTGCTCCTAACACCATAAAGCATAGAATAAGAAGAGACCTAAAAGGCCAGGCTTTAGGACTGACACAGAAGGATGGWCCAGAGACTTGAAATGAGAGGCGCTAGGGACTACAATTAGAGGGACAGAGGCAACTGGCTGGAGGTCTCCTTCAATGCACAGACCTTGTATGCAGTGAGGGACCTTGCCCAGATGTGTACTGTACAAAAGTGCCAGCTCAACTCCAGCATTGCTGTGAGAGTGCTCAGATTAGATGTTGTAGAATACCATAGCATGGTTTGGGGCAGGTCTGACATAGTTCTCTCTGTGCATGTTGTGTTGTTTCTGACTCAGGCTGTCTGTGTTTTTTCTGCAGCACTCAGCAATGGCTGAGAGCTCAGGTGCAGCAATGGCGGTGACAACTGCACCAGCTGTGCTAGACGAGCTTCTGGAGATCACAGCCCAAAGCCTGGTGCGCATGGAGGTTGCCGAGCACTACGAGGTCATTCGGGAGCTGGGCAGGGGCAAGTACGGACACGTGGTGCTAGTGACGCATAGGCAGCGAGGTGAGGAGCTGGCTCCACCACTAGAGCTTTTGTGCCTTGCCTCCTCTTCCTTTGGCTCTTGGGCCTTACCTCCTGGGGATTGACTGCCCCAGCCTGAACTGAATTGTGGTCCTAGGCCCATGGGCAAGGTATGTGGGGAGGATACAGGTGCTGGTCAGGGCCAGTAAGGCCTTTTAGTGCACTCAAGTTCCTGACACCACTTCTCCCCGGTAGTCTCGGATCAGACTTTCAGGCCCATGCAGCCTGGATTTCCCTTCCTCCACCCAGTGCTCCTGTGGCTTAAAACTCAAGCCACTAGCAGTGGCTATTTTCATATTGAGTACCAATAGTGATATATCTGGAGCATTGGGCCAGAGACCTCCATACGGCTGTGAGATTCCTGCCCCGTGGCTGCCTGATGCCTTCTCTATCTGGTCTTGGTGTGAGTGGTTTTCAGGGGGGATCTAACCCCTTCTCCCTATCCCCAGGGACTCCCATGGCTCTTAAGCTGCTACCCAAAGCTAGTACCAAGCTGCACACTTTTCTGTATGAGTATTGTGTGGCACTATCCCTTGCCACCCACCCTGCTATCATCGGGATGTTTGGAATAGCGATTGAGTCCAGCCAGTACTACGGTTTCCTCTATGAACCAGCACTGCACAAAGACCTCATCTCTATCATCAAACCACGGGTGAGTGTTGCTACAAGGGCATGGGAACTGGGACTGTGCCACTTGGCCCCTATGCAGACTGGCTGGGTCAGAGGGAGAGAGAAAAAGCAATGGGATATGGGTCTCTCACCTCAGGGAACTTTGAACCATCTTCAAGCTTGCAAGACCAGAAATGCCAAGGTCTTCCCTAATGCAGAGGAAACAACTGAGAGCCCAGCTGGTAGGGCTGCTAAGATGCCATGTGTATGCAATATTACCTCTGTCTGTCCCTGTGCAGGATGGGATCCCTGAACCAGCTGCTAAGCACTGTGCCAAGCAGCTTGCGAGCGCACTGGAATTCATCCACAGCCGGGGACTTGTGTACCGTGACGTCAAGCCCGAAAACGTGCTGCTTTTTGATCCTGAATGTCGGTGTATCAAGTTGACTGACTTTGGGCTCACACGGCCTAAGGGCACCAAGCTCAAACTAGTGGCTGGGGTAATTCCCTACACTGCTCCAGAGCTGAGCAACACCACCAATGCACAGGGGCTGCCCATTGACACCAGCTTGGATGCCTGGGCCTTTGGTGTACTTCTTTTCTGTCTACTGACTGGCTACTTTCCCTGGGAGCAGAGTCTGCCAGAAGACCCTTTCTTTGAGGACTTCATGCTGTGGCAGGAGACAGGCTTGGAGACAGACCTGCCTCGCCATTGGAAACGACTGACAGCCGAGGCTGCCCTCATGCTGCGAAGCCTGCTGGCCCTAGATCCTGCCAAGCGTGGCCCTGTCAGTGGGGTTTTGCGCTATGTTGATTGCCCTTGGCGACTGGAGGAGGCTGCTGTGAAGCCTTAGAGCATGCCCTCTGTGGGCAGAAGGAAGGCCAATGTCACTCTGTGAGGGTCTTACGGGCCTGGGGCATCAAAACGTGCCTCCAGAAGACTAGGGACAAGAGGCTGTGATGAATAATGACCCACACAGCAACTCCTCCACAGCACTGCTTCCCTGCCACTATGGAGCTAGGTTGCCTCCCCAGCTGAAGATCCTTACCTCATGGCTTACTGCCATCCAGTGCCACCTCCTTGTGTTTCCTCAGGGCTTGGAAACATCTGTGGCTTCTTAGCAATGACTGTCACCTCCTTCCATGTGTGGAACACCCACCTACTTCCCAAGCATTGGATCTTCAGGGCAGTTTCTAGGCACTGCAGTACCTGCTTTGTCCTAGAAATAAAGCAAAACATAAATATTTGTGTTCTTTATGTGGCTCTTTTTCTCTCATAATAAAATGCCTGAGCAGGTCTGTTTGTTGTGGGAGAACAGGGGCATGGCAAAGCCTGTGGCCTTTTCAGAAAACTCTTCTCAAGGCAGGGGCTGCTCCTGAATTCTCCTTGGGCCTCCACCAGGACCCTTTAGGGATGGATTCAGGTTAGTGGGCTGGAGGTGCTGGGAAGGCCCCAGGACATGGCTGCAGAAGGTCAGCAGGGACTGATGATGCTGGTAGGCTGATGGTGCTAATAATGTGGCAGTATTTTAGTGGGTTTCTGCATGCATGGATCAATACAATAGAAACTGGTCAAGATTTCCATCAGTGATTTGAAGATAGATACAAAATCACTGCAGAAAAAACCTTCAGATGACACAAACATGAATAGAGTTATAAATAGCAATGGGAGCAGACCGTTCAAACAGAAGAGATCTAGATAACTCGGTAAGTTGGGTATATTCAAGCAAAATAAATTTTCTTACAGACAGTAGAAARGTATTTAGGCAGGAGCACATAGGAATAAAAGTCATTCTTATAGAAAGACTCTTGAAGAACTTTGCAAGACATAGAGGATACACAAGATCATGTGAATTCTGCTTGTGAGAATCTGTCAAAAAAGACTGATGGATTCCTTGCAAGGCTAAACAGGGGAAGACACACAAGGTAGTGAGATCTCTGGCAAAGATAGCTGACAAGATTCCTAGTGGCCTAAATACGAGTGCAGGAAGAAGAACTAAGTGATCTGAGTTTGATGCTCTACATGGAATCCTGAGGATGGTCTCATATTTAAAGACGTGTTGGAAAACTAGAGAAAAACAACAACAGTGGGGCTATAAAGAAGGCCTTCTTAAAGAAAGTAATGAACTGAATTATCCAAAACATGAAGACTGAAAAGTGATTTGGATAGAATATAGAAAAGAAAATATCAGTATTAAATTATTTTACTTTGAGAAAGAGCAACCATGAGAAGCTGGAACCAGACAAATTCAAGCAGGCTGCAACACTCCAGTCATGAATGTTCTCGCCTACAAAAAGAAACTGTCATATTAGGAGAGGCTGTGAAAGCTGGGAYTGTTTAGCTGGAGAAGGCTCAGGGGGGATCTTAACTAAATTCATAACTACCTGAAGGGAGGGTGTAAAGAAGATAGACTCTTCTCAATGGTAGTGAGTGACAGGACAAGAGGCAATGGGCACAAACTGAAATACAAGAAATTCCATTTCAATGTAAGGAAAAACTAAATTACTGTACGGGTGATTGACCACTGGAGCAGGTTGCCCAAAGATGTGGAGTATGCCTCCCTGGAGATATGCAAAACCTGCCTGGACAAGGTCCTAGGCAACGTGCTGTAGGTAACCTTTGTTGAGCAAGGTGGTTGGACTAGATGATCTCCATAGGTCCCTTCCAACCCAGGCAATTCTGTGATTCTATAGCATTTTCCTTTTCCGAGAAATTCCATGTTGTAAGCAGAGACGTGGGGCTCCTGAAGTCTCTGCTTTGGACCTGCTTTTTGTGGCAGGTAGTGGTCTCAGTAGAACTAGGCACAAGAAACAAAACCAGCGTGATGAAAAAGGGTTAGTAAGATTTTAGGTTTTATTCCAAATTAAAACAACCTGAACAGTGAAACAGTGATATCTTTCGTGAAACAGGTCAAACTGTGCGATGCCATCAGACCCAAAGCTGTGTTTAGTTGCAGGAGCCAGTTATGCTGATGAGGATCAGGGAGTCAGTGTTGCCTGACAAAGGCGATGTGACAGAGGGTATTGGCAATGAGTGGTGACTATGACCAGAATTGTTTATCTATGATCTCCCTTATCAAAGAGTCTTGAGACCTTTGGCAGAAGGGGTTTCTGCTGCCATAAAGTTGCCCATATGTAGCTTAGGGATGAAAACAGCATTCGGACTGTGCTTTTTCCTTGATAGTGGTGTGGACAGGGTTACAATGAAGCAAGCACAGAGGCAAAAGACCARTCCTGAGACAAGTGTCCATCCTGGGCTTCTTTTCTCAGTGGCTTAGTAATATTTACAGCTGGATTTCTTAAGTCAATGAGTAAACAGACCTGTTGTAGCCTATCCCTAGGGAGTCTGGAAAAAAAAGATCTCCTTGTCCCTGATATCCCYGGCAGCAGCTGCTGGGAGAAGCTGCATGAAACAGAGCTGCGTGCAAACATGCTGGCCTTCTGCAGTCTCAGCCACCCGCTGCAGGAGGGCTGGCTCGCTGCCCAGCACGGTAAAGGGCAACATTTCAGCTAATGTAGGCTCAGGGTATGGGGTGGATCTCATGTCCTCCCCTAAGGGGCATCAGGTGGCTGCAAAGGGGAGGGAAAGATCCAGCACTTCGCTCTGGGGTGGAACAAAGATGAATTGGGTAATTACAGCGCTTGCTGCACTATGTGAGTCTCCTGCGGCAAGTGCAGRCCAAGAAGTGGGAATCCAGGCCTAGCGCCCTGGTGCTTGGAGCACATTAGAAGCACAGGCTAGGGGCATGGATCCCACAGCTCTCAGGGTAAGAAGCGTGGTCTGTGTTTCTGGATCCCTCTGTGCACCTCCAAGGGAATCTGTTCCTCTGCATCATCCACTCCATACTCTCAGCAGCCACTTGGAACTGTGATACTGACTGGATCTGGCTGAGCTAGGGAAAAATCAGGACTAGCATTTTAGCATTACAAGGGCAGGATGGTGGGTAGAGCCCGGATCCTCCAGCTGGGTGGTTCACTTGGTTGTAATAATCGTTCAAATTAGAAAGTGTTAGTAGGAAGAAGCCAAATGTGACTATGATGTTCACTAGTTTGGAGCAGAGATGTGAAAATGCAAGCAGATATGAAAGTGATATTACCTCAGCTCATGATAGCAGTCTAACTGAGCCATAAACCTGTCAAATCTGGAAATTAAAGTTTTGATTCTTGAAGAGAGGGCTTTGGAAAATTATTTGAGCTAACCATAGATCAGCAGTGCCCCAATGTATAGACCATGTTGTGATAGTGGCTGGACATGAAAGGGAGAACCAGTTTGGATAGTGGGGGCAGTGCCATCTCCCCCTTCTACAGGAAGACTAAGGAAAGTCACACTATTAGACTGGCTGACTCAGAGCCTGAAGGCAGAGCAGGGAGGTCCTGCCTTCAGTACCTCTCCAATTAGGGTTTTAGGGTCATTTCTAGAAGTCTGAATCATATGATCTTCCTTCTGCCATCTGCCATGTCAACTCTGACAGTACACTGCTTCCATTCCTCCCACTTAAACCCTGCCTAAGTATCATTGCTAGAGCGATGACTCAGGTTTCTAGTGAAGGACTGTGCCCCTTTCCTCCATATTCCTCAGAGTTCCCTCATAGCCTTGTCCCTTGGACAAGATGATGTGTTGGCCTTCATGTGCAACCATTCCCACTCTTCACAGAGATGTCAGGTCTTAAGAGTGCAGAGGGACTGAGCAATAGATCCCCCAAATGTGTCGTGGAAACCATCTCAGTCCAGGAAATGTGGCAGTGCAGATGTAAGTCTGCATAGTGCCTGTGCCTGCTTCCTCCCACACTGCTTTTTTCCCTTCAAAGACAAAAGAGGCCAGAGCTTTGGTAAAACCTGCTGAACAGCAACCATGTTCAGAAGAAGGTTCCTTCCAAGCACAAGGATTGAAAGAGACAATAGCTGGGAGATACAAATGGTGGGAATTTGTTACCTTTCATTCTTACCAATGCAAGGGAAGGCTGGCTGCAACTGCAACCTAGTGAGAAAGAGACAATAGCTGGGAGATACAAATGGTGGGAATTTGTTACCTTTCATTCTTACCAATGCAAGGGAAGGCTGGCTGCAACTGCAACCTAGTGATGTCTTCTAGAGCTGTCTCTAGCTGAAAAGCTGTGAAAATTGTATGGTCCTCTTGTAGTGCTAAGGGACCAAGAGCTGGAGGACTGCAGCTGGCTGGATCAGAAAAGGCATGGTCCCTGACTGGAAAACATGCAGTGGCTCACAGTGTTTCAGTCAGCTGCCTTTGTTCCTGTATCCTGCATCCTAATGTGAACCAGAGGGACATGCTGTAGACAGAGGAATCAAGGGAACAGGCTCAGTATTTTCCACCTCCTTGCAGAGTGCTTTGTTGCCCCTACCATAATTTCAAGTTCCCTTGGGCTGAACTGGGTTATTTTTATGTGTTGATAACAAGAAGAGAAATGACCACTTCTAAACCCCTCAGCCATTCCTCAGTATCCTTGGCTTCCCTGCTTACGGCCCATCCAAGGTCTGACAGCCAGTCATACCAGCCAATAGGCTGGGCTTGCCCATATACAGGGCTGCGTGTTGCTGCCAGTGTGCTTGCTTCTTCCCTTGAGTCCAGGCAGCTGGGCATGTTTTTGAGCCCTGTGCCTTGGCCCTGCTTTGTGCAAGAGAGGGAGGAAGGGGGATTTGGCTTGGTTCACAGTGGTGACAGAAGGTGGCAGTTGTCACATAGACTAATTGCACTTCTAACCCCTCTTTGCTGTTTACAAGCAGCCTCCACCAAGGACTCATGCCTCTGGCTAACTCCTGTATCTCAGGGGAGAATCATACGATTTGCCTGCCCTCACTTTGGACTCTGGTAGTCGTTTTTTGTGTGTTAGCTGTGACTGACTGCAACTTGCACCTGAGCTTCGCTAACACCCTTTTTAGGGGATATTGAGAAAGACAACCAGTGATCACACAGGCTTGTTTAAGTGAGGTGCTTTGGAGAATATGTCTCTCCAATGATAAAACAATCTATTTATCAGTCTGTTTCTGACATGTAACTATATATGTCTGGCTTGTAGTCAGTTCCCATGATCAGAGGCTGCTTAGGGGTCTGCAAACCATCCCTGGGACAGGCAGCTTTGGGTCTTCTGTCCAGGTTCTCAGCCCTGCTCTGCACCTTCCTCTGTCTCATCCAGCTCCCTTCCTCTCCATCCCACTAATGGAGCAGATGATGGAGCACAGCATAGACAGCAGTGCGCTGACATTGGATTACATCCACTATATCTGCTCTCTCCAAAGCCAGGGAGGGAAAAAGCAACGGCTTTCATACTCCCTTCTTCTGCCGCTGAGAGCTGTTGCGGTTGATACTTTACCTTGAGAAATTATTTCACACTCATCTTCAGGACTGTAAATTTTGCAGATGCTACTGAACCCTGAGCTAATTCATAACCGTCTTCCACAGGGGTACCCTAGGCAGACTTAAAACCTGACATGTCCTTCTGCAAAGCCTCCCTCTGCTTTACCTTGCATCTCTCTCTGAAACTACCAGACAGTTTCTGGCTGCTCAGCCCTCTTGGTAGGAACTCAAATACATTTAGTTGCTTGTAGCCCTGCAATATGCTAAGCCCTGTGTTAGCCTCAGATAGCATCCCTGAGGTTCATGGATGTGGATGTCACTGTCATATGTGCAACCCCTGAAACAGAGCTGTATTAGCAGGTGCTATAAATATAAACTTCCTTGGCCTAGTCAATATATATTGAGTGCAGAAATTCGGCTACACACGAGGCTTTTCTGTCTGGTCTCACCACAAACAACATTCATAAGACTTTCCCAGGCAGGAATTTATAACATTATTGCCTGCYGGCTGCACATATATTGCAGGGGCATGACAGCCATTGTTATGCTGTGCTCAGGGGTCTAGAGTAACATAGCTGAGTGCTGAGAGCATCCACATGTAGACAAGGCATGGGTAACATTGCTGCTATGGAATATTTTCCCTCTGAAGTGCCTCTGAAGAAAGCCACTTACCAAGGACTACTCTCTTCCTTATGGTACCCTCTCTCATGCTCATCCTGCTCTGAGAAGACTGTCAGGAATATTTAGTGTTGAGAAATGTAATAAAACACTTGCACAAAGAGTAGCTGCTGGCTGGTTGCTGCTGGAAGCAGGGTAGGAGTGGAGTTTAGCAGGCAGGATGGGTGGCTGSTATTCCCAGTGCTGAAGGAGGTTAGGGCAGAGGGAAACTAGAATGCCTGGTGATTCTTTGCATGTCTTTGAATGCCCTTGAATGCAATCATTGCCAATCTGTGTGTGAGTTTACCGTTACTGGGCTGCCCACAAGATCTACTGAACTGATTGGTCCCTTCTGAACTGCTGCATAACAGGAATCTGGGGATTAAACGGGACCCATGATAGGTAGATGTTCTGCCTCGTCGTCTTAGCAGCCTGCCACCCTCCCACTGGTTCCTGGCTAGACAAGGGCATGTGAGGAATTGGATAGGGCTGGCAGAGACCTGGCTGTAACAGGATGCCCCTGTCCTTTCCTTTCCTTCCATCACAGGGGAGGACAGAAGAATTTATAGCGTAGGGTGTGTGGGGGCTGCCAGGTGGCCATAGGAATGTTGGGGCTGCCRAAAAGAAAGTTATCATTGTTGGGACAAGGTAGTTTCCATTCATCCCATCTCACCTGCTTTGCCCACTTTTTCAGCATTTGCATGATAGGCCACCCACCACTGACCATCAGTTTGATTCAGTGGGTGGGAACCTCACCAGAAAGAAATTCGTACATAGAGCAAAGTCCTGACCTGTAACTCATGCCACCAAGGTTGGAGCAGTATCGAGTAATCCCAGCTTCTGGTCTCCTCAACCAGTAGACATATCACTGCTCTCCAATCATTAGGCAAAGACTCCTTAAGTCTCTCAGTAGGTCACAGACTGGACCGGTGACTGGTCACAGGAGAAATGATGGGATAGGGAATTCATCCTCCCACCCATTTCCCTAGATGCTAGAACTACTACAGTGGATAATCTGCTATACAAGAATCATTAGGTAGCAGTAGCAGACTAGGGATTACAAAGAAGTGTAACACTTGATTGGGTTTAGGGCATTGTCATGACTGTAAAGTAGGAGACTGTTCTGGAAAGCATTGACTGTTAGGTGGTGGTGGAGACTATGAGATAGGAATACAGTGGGAAAGAAGGCAGGCACAATTTTGGGGCACATAAGCAACATATATCAAGCTTGGGCAGGGAGGTGAAAATACCAAGGTCCAGGATTAAACAGATAATGACAGGAATGTGTTCTCCAGTAGAGAGGTCTCCAGATGTCCCCACGATAGAAGTGTACTCAGAAAAGAACTATATGAATGATTCAAGGTCTTGGAGCCTGGCTGAAAGAAAGAAGAAAACAGGACAAATTATAATTGATTAGAAGGACCTGAATTTGACTGAAAATGACATGTGGATGCTGTCCAGATGGTGACAGGAATCTCTGTTGCAAGGGTCTTTGCAATGGCATCTTCAGCTGGATCAAGTGAGACTCCCTGAACTGTTCTCATAATTCTCATAATCCAACTTGCCTCTGGTGAGTGTGACCACTTCAGCACATGCGTGATTCATTGCTATTGATTATCTTAAGCTACATATAAAAAAATCTCCTGACTGTTTAAACCATGTAAAAAAAGACTGTCCCATGCATCCATTTCTGCATCTGCAGGAACACCTTGTACTGACTATTTACAAACAGGAACTACCTAGGAGTCTCTGGTCAGCTTTTCCACTCAAAATCTCAAGCTACAGACAAGATAAAACCTTACGTAGAGATGTATTGCTAAGACTAGAAGGCTAAAACTCCCCCTTCAGTGTAGTTTGTCAGGCCAGCATTAACACACCAGTCAGGTCCAAGGAGTCCCTAAAGATGAGAATTTCTTGCCTGTGTTATGGGGCTGGAAATAAGAATTTAAGAACAGCAAATCAACCAACATGTCTCTTGAGACAGGTTTCACACTCTCACAGCTAATGAATAATCTGGACTGTTTTTCACATCCCTACATTTTATCTCCTTACAGTGCTGTTGAGCAGGCTTGTGGCTGAAGAATAGCTATGAATGAGATTGAAGAACAGCTATGAATGAGCCCAGATTCAAGGCTAGTACACTCTGGCCACATGTAAGCTGTGCTACATGGTTTCCTTCACGCTATCTCTGTATCCCCATATCCCCGATCAGGAACAGCCTCAGAGTGCACTACTGCTTCCCTCATGTGTGCTGTCCCCACTAATGTGCTGGACCAGCAGGGAACAGGACCAGGTCTCCAATCTGAGCAAYTAGGATGCCAGAACTGCATCTTCTATGCACACTGGAAAAGACCTCGGCAGTCTCATTTGTGGTACTATTTATACACTCACAGGAGCTAGTCTGTCTTTAATGACTTGGAGCAGAGCCTGCAGCTCAGGCTTGGAGGAAAGCACTGTAATCCCACACTGCACCACAATTRGTGTAAATAGGTCCTGTCCCCCATCCTGCTCATCAACAGAGCAATTTCTTCACTCCAGGGATTCTCATTACCATGTTTCAGTTTCTTCGCTGCTTACACAACTGCATTTGCATTGCTGAAGCTGGGAGTGAGCCAGGGATACAAACACTCAGACCCACTAGCCCCTGCCTCAGGAATCTATATTTCTCTAGGACTTTAGAACACAACCTATTTTTCACTAGCTCTAAAATGTTGCCTCTTGAACTGAATTTCATCTCCTCCCATGCTTAATTTCATCTGAGAAATGAAATCACTGCTAAACATCCACTGAACTTTGTCAGTCATGCTGCTTCTGCAGTTCTGCTCAAAAGCAATACTCAGTGCTCCGTTTTGAAATATGTTCATTTTTGCTTAGGTTCTCTGCTCTTCCTAAATGATCAGATGCTAGATGATTATTTACTTTTTTGTATTAGCAAAAGAAAGAAAAATGTGGTAAATATTCTTTGTGAAGGAAGAGAAGACAAGGCAGTCCTGATCTGCCCACCTCTGAGGCACTCACATAGTCCCAGCAGGTAGGGGCAAGAGAGACAGCCTTATCCAGATTCAGAGGAGAAACAGAGCTCCCATGGAATTTGTAGCAGCAGCTTTTCTTAGGGACTGAGTCAACATGGCTGAAAAGCAAGGCAAGGCAACCAGTATTAAGATGATGTTCCATTACAACCCAGTTCCAAAGTTACTCAACGAAGGACTTTTCCTAAGCAAGCTTTCAGTCACTCCTGTTTCCCAAGCCCTCTGCATGCATCACCCTCCATCCCTCTAAGCCACATTAGCAGCACTCACAATCACTTCACCTGAACTAGTAGTGCTGCCCTTAAATCAAAGGCAGTGCTGGGAACTCGCCTTTCCTGGCCTTTGGCCCTCTACCAATTACAAGAGATGTGTTAATGAGAAGACCTCACATCTAATCATCTACTCAAGACACTTGCAAAATGCCAGCCAGCACAGTAGCTGGATGTGAAAAACAGGAAACCAGCTAACGTCAGTTAAGACTAAGACTCGAATTTAAATAGCAGCAGAGTACAGAGAATGAATGATCATCCAGGGCTAGTGCTTCAAGGGCCATGGCTRTACTCAGTTGTTGCTCTGGTCCTTAGGGAAGTCTAACATTTAGTGAAAAACCCAACTGACTGTGAGGACCAGTAGCCCCTGCTAGTGGGTTAGAGGGAAAAATATCTGGCAGCAGGCAATGGAGAAGTCAGTGGGGTATACATGGGAGAAAGGTCAAGGGGCTGTAGAAAGCTTTTCACTTTTAAGCTGAGCGATGGGAATGGTTAGTGACTGATGGATACTAGCAGCTGRCAGAGAAATTCACTGCAGGACAGACCAGTTAGAGAGTGGGAACTCAGCGATTTTAATGTTGGACAGATTTTTACGATACTCTGAGAAGTAGGTGACATAAGGTACATAAATCAAAGCAGCTTCTTGTAACTGAGACAGTCTGAGGCCCTGATGCCCTCAGATCAGAGCAGCTGAGATGACACTAGATATTCCCCAAAGTGCAGGGACTCTGTGCCAGTAGGGAAACTATTCCCTCCTCATTTGGAGTGAAGGTATGAACGTCATTTTCAAGGAACCTATTTGGTTCCTATGAGTTTTACAGAAATGAAAGGTTTTCATTGCAAAGTGTAGAAAGGCACTATAAAGATTGTGTATCATGAAATATAAACTGTAAATCATGTCTGCATGACTGCAAATAATGAAATCTTTAAATTCAAACCAACCTTTTAAAAATTTGGATTACATTTATTTATTTATTTATTTTAGAAACAAGTCTGTCTAAAATTAAATGTGACATCAGAACAATCTTTGCAAAACTGCTAATTTAATGTCCAGCTAATGGAAAGATCTAAAGAGAAAAAAGCAATGCTGCTTCAGTGCACTCTCTCTACATTTTCATCACCTGAAGCTTTTTTGCTTGCTAAAATGGTACCTTACTGACCAAGTATAAAACAATTATTTTTTTATTTTCTGGTAGAAATTAGAATGTGGGGGGAAAATGTACTCATCGTATGACTTTGGACTATACTCCAGGAAAAGATTTACAATGTGGCCTCTTTAAGAGCATYAGGCAGCTACATGGTTTTAGCCACATGATTCTGACAATCTGCTGGTTCAGCAGTGATAGCCAGTCACATCGTCTTCAAATCAGCTAGTTTTAGCTATAACACAAGTTTTGAAAAAAGTTGCCTCATTATCATTGCATTTAAAAGATAAGAATGCCTATACCACATTGGACAAAAGGTCTAATATAATCCAATAACCTGTCTCTAACAGTCATCAGGGAAAAAAATAGTAAGAACAGGGCAAGTATATGGTGGTAAATCCTCTAAGAAATCTTCCCACTTGCAGCAGACTCTAATTCAGAGAATCCTGCAGATAGTCAGATATTGTGACTTTGTATTTAGTGGTCCTTGACAGTTTTCTTCTGTGGACTTGTGAACCAAACAACACTTTGGAGTTCAAGGAAGGGAATATATAGGCCGTTGTTACAGTGATGGAAGAGAGAAATCTGCTTTGATTTTGGTGGGAGCAGAAAAGAAATGAAGCTCCAGCCATGTAGAATGGGAACTACTGAGATATGACCAAGGTACAGACAAATAACCAAGACCACCATCTCACTCAGCACTTTTAAGTTCCTAATGCCTGCTCTTTGTTTAGCTACTGCATTGGGATGCTTGATTGGATATTGTCAGATACTCCTGTCCCCTGTGCTCTAAGTGACCCTGCTTGATCCGGGGGGGGGGGGGGGGGGGGGGGGGGGGGTGGAAGGGGGGTTGACTAGATGATCTCCAGAGGTCCCTTCCAACCTCAACCATTCTGTGATTTTGTGATACTTTGGTAGATGAAGTTGATGCAATTGTGAACTTTTCTTTTTGACAGAAAACACTATATCCCATTAAGGGCCCTACTTCAAAAAGACAGAAAGGACAGAAGAAGAGTGAGAATTCATATTTAGCATTTATAATCCTGTGCAACTCAGTCGCTCAACTTTTCTCTTGGGATAGGGGGCTTATGTAGCATCCCATTCCACAGGGCTGATGTCTTTGGCAATCCTTGAAAACATAAGTTACTCACACTGACATGCTTTCCTAATTCTAATATTTTATTCTTCTTTCCCTGACCTTTCCTTGCTTGTCCCAGCTACCTACCCTRCACTGTAACAGAGTTTTGCTGTGATTGCTTCACCTTTGCTTACCCAGCCCTTCTTGCTGCCATGCTGCAGGAGAGCTATCTTTCTGATCCCCATTAAAAAAGTGAGCCTGCTGTGCTCCCCAAATGGCATCCTGAGGTGCTACTTCCAGACATCTGGCCAATGCTCTTCTCCAGAATTCCTTGGCACCAGGCACAGCCCAATGGCCACTGTAGTTCCCTGCACACTCCAAGGTAGGCACTCCCATTTCAAATATTAATTCCTCCTCATTTACCTCCAAGTGCTTTGGTTTTCTCTATTTCCTGTCTCCTTCTCTGGTTTCTCTACTTTCGGGTGATGGGCTGCTCAACTTCCTGTCTCAGACAGAAAGGGAGAGCACACACATCTGGCGATCCCACTGTAGCTCCCAATTCATTCAAGATCCCATTCCTTTGGGGTTATTTGGATCCTTGCACTTGGCATTACAGCTTTATTCTCCAGCAAGAGACAGTAGGCAATGCTAGTGTTGAGCCTGGACTTGGTGTGGGGCAGTTGTCAGGGGGCAGTAACAACAGGCTGCTCCACGAGGGAATGTGAGCCAAGTGGTGACAGCAAAGCAGGCACGGAGAGCAACCTCACCAGCAAGGGGTGCAGTCCCACAGTACCAAAGCAAGAAAAGCAGGTCCAGTGATAGTCAGCAGGATCAGTCAAAGTGCAGACCACCAGGCCATAGAGACAAAGCAAGGTTAAGATCAAGCCAGGAAGTCAAATGAGCCTCTGGAAGACACAAGGAAGGCATGAGAATCAGGAAGGCACATGGCCAGGTCCAGGCATAGCACAGGAAAGGACCAAAAACAAGTGCCTGAGCTTAAATGCAGCTCCTGAGTAAAAGGAAGGAGGCCCCAGGGCTTCTCACAGATCTTTCCCACCCAGCRTTGTTCCCAGCCGTCAATCCAAAGTCACACAGCTGGGCTATGTGAGAGCTGGCCTTGAGCGAAGGCAGCCCAGCCTCTGAGAGGGAAGGGAGAGCACGCAGGGCCCTGACAGCAGAGCCCAGTGCTGTATTCAGTAAGCACCCAGACACCAGACATCTGGAGAAGACTTGCTTCTTTCAGTTCCTGTGCTCTTGCTATTCAGCACTGCAGAGCAGGAGCCCCAGTAAAACACAGTGACCAGTTCTCAATAGCTGGGCGTGGGTAGATGCAGATTCTAGCACACACACTGCAGGCAGGCAGGCATCCCAGGATCAGKTTCTTGCAGAGTACTAAACTATACCTTCCAATTTTTGAATTCAGCAAACTGTCTCTCTTGTATCACAGAAATGACTTGTTTACAAAGCAAACACTGTCCGTCCGTTTAACTGGCTCTTTAACATGGTGAGAAATGTTCCCTGGCAGAGAGCTCCTGGGAAAGCCTCCAAGAGTTGAAATGGAGATGCACTTTATGCAGAGAGGACAAACAAGGTTAGTCTGGCAGAACCCAAACCTCCCACCTGAATCATCCGTCCTTGAATGATGGTAGAGTTTGGGGCTGTGTACTAACCACCCCCACAGCCAATATCACAGTAGTTTTTAACAGTGCATGGTCAGGATGAAGAGGAAAAATTTCCCAACTTGTTCTGTAAGGGAAAATGACTCAAGCCAGTAGTATCTGTTTCTGGCCAGTCTCTTGCTATTGCCCATGGAACTGTTGGCAGCCACAAAAAGGGAGGGTTGAGTGTGCGGGGTACCTTCAACCAGAGAGGAAAACAGCTCCAACAGCACCCTCTTTCCTGTACAACTTTGGCATAAAGAAATACAGCCTGGACACGTCCTGGAGCCAGTCAGCTTTGTTTACATAGGTCTGGATCTAGATATCCTAGCACCTAGGTAACTTGATACCATGGAGAGAGCCAGCAGCCCTGCAATACTAGGCAAGGCTGTTTGACTGTTCCAAAGGCCCTGGATGTTGTTGCCTGTAACTTTGTCCAGCTGAATCATTCAGACTGAAACTGCTCACATTATATGTCTTCACTAAGCAAAATATGATCAGCAAAGATCATCCCAAAGAGAAYAGCTTTTCTGAACCCTAGGAAAAAATACATTAAAAAGCACCAGTCTGCAGAGAAACAATTATGTCATCTCACAGCTCTGCATAATCCTGTTCCTGAAAAGATTTACTCAAACCTGATTCAGCTCTGGTTGCCCAAAGTCAGAAGACTAGCCCAGCAATAGCTTGTCATGCACCTGCAAAGACAAGTATTGTGTCAGCACAGAGGAACAAGGCAGCTGGCTTGACTGCAGAGGGGACAAGAAACAGAGATGGGAGAGGGAACATAGCAGGAGAGGCTGGGAAAGACTGGGAAATGAGACTGGGAAGAGCAGGCTGGTAACAGAACTAGGACTAGCTGGACAAAGTGACTGTGACCAGGGTAAGTACCCCAAGAGGATGTGAGAAATTGAGGGTCAGTTAGGAAATTAGCTCAAGTAACAGAGCTCTCAGGGTGAGTTTGAAAGGTTCTGGTCTTGCTAATGATATGCGTATGCCTTATCAGCGATGCTAGGCTTGCTGGCCTTTTTCAAGTGGCTTAAAAAAAAAAAAAAAAAGTAGATGTAGTCTCCCATGACAGCAATAAGCGTATGTTGCCCTCCAGTGGTGACTCTTGCTTTTTCCTACAATAACTAAGTGGTATTTGAAAAGGACTGTTGACTATCCCTCCACAGGTACAACTGAGCTGCAGATACAGCAGTAGGCAGGGCTTTTAAGCTTTAGTACAAATGATACAAACATTTGTACATATCATACACTTAATCTGGTTATCAGTGTTTGTCTCCAATAACTTAATCATTATTCAAGTATATCTGCTCCTTTTTGTTTGCATTGGTTTCATTAATTTGGTTTAATAGTTTCAGCTGCATGTTGCAGGCTGTGTTGAAAGTMATTTATCCTCCAATTCTCTCTACACAGCACTCGAATACTGACAACAGTGCAATGCTACCCATAAGATCAGGAGCATGAGCCGTAAAAAAACAAAAACAAAAAAAAGTCTTCATTTTCTTAGAATTTTGTCAGAATTTGACCACCTTGTTTCAAGCTTTCCATACCAAGGGCTAGTTGAAGATTAAACAAATATTTATATACAGAGCATAAAAACATTATTTCCATAAACAGGTTGGTAACAGCACATTATTTTGTAATTCTTGAAGTCAAACTATTTGTCTATGTTCCAAAGACCTCTAAATTATGCAGCAGCTTGTAGTAAAAACGTGCCCCTAGAAAAGTCAATCAAATCTGACCAGATCACAGCTCATATTTGCTTAGAAACTACCAGCAAGATCTCAGGCACATTATGCTGACAGGGAGAATGATCCAGTCCTTAGTGTAAAAACTGAAGTGTAAACTCCAGATTTTTGTAAATCAATTCTCCACAAAAGTTGTAAAGCGCAATTACAGCTTTTTTTCCTCCCTCTAATTGATGTTGTTTATACAGAGCCCTACCAGACTATTTAAATGCAGAACAGCTGTCCAGTACTGCACATTTCTTCCTAGTACCTCCTATTATGACTTATTTTCTCAGCATATTAAAAGACAACTTGACTGAAACAGTTCAGTGAAGCTTTAAAACAGATTTGGCAATGGAATTCACCGATTTGGACAAGACAGGGAACCAACTCTGAAGGGAAAAATGTGAATAATCTACCACTTTCTGTAACTCAATTCTGTGATTACACATAATTACACAATATAGCATGGAAGGACATTAATCAATTAGTTCAGTTAAACTGCTCTGTGGAAATTCTGGCTATATTTTTTTTTTCAGTCTATTGATTTAAGTAAGAAAATAGCTGTGAACCAACATTAGATTTGCAATTGCAATCATAAATCAATTCAGAATGCAGGACTTCAGCAGCACTAAAACTGATTAATTGGCTTTGTCCATTAAACTGTATGTAAATAAAGCTATTGTAGAAAAATGCAAACAATAACAACACGCCTAAGTTAATGGTACTTATTTTCTAAAAACAAAGTTCTGCAGAATTATTTTTCAAAGTTTTGGAAATATACTTGGAATCCTTCAACTCTCCACCTTGAGTCAAACAAAATTTTTATTTCTAAGCTTCTTCCTCTCCCTACCTACTCTTTGAATGATTTTCTTTTATTCCACAGATACACTTTATTCCAATCATTACTTGTTCTAATTGCATGTTAGCTAATAGTAGTCCGTAAGGAAAACGGACTCAGGTTCTCCCTGTACCTGTGGTTCTTCAAAGTTATGCACCTGAAGTGAAATGCAAGTAATACTGAAAACGTCAACTCAGTATTTCTCTGTCTTTTGAAGCCTGAAGTATTTTCCATAAGCTAAAACAAAGAGTTTGCAAAAGGAACACTACACATACAAATGTTAGCTTTAGTCTACCATTGTTTCTTGCTAATAATTTCACATACAAGTCATCTTACTAATAAATTTTACTCTGCCATTCTAAAATCAGTCATTCTTGGGACTTTCCAAACAGATACACTTAMTCTTGATAGTACAGATAAAAGAGCTCTAGAAAACAGTATATGGCTGAATGTATATACCCCTGAAAAAGCTCTTATATGCATAAAGGAGGGAACACACTAAAGGAAAAAAAATTGCCTCGCATTTTATTATAAACAGTAACACACCAAATTATGACTAAAATATCTAGGTAAGGTCTTTGAAGATTTTCTCAAGATACAATTAAGAGCCTTTCTTCCAAAGAAAGTCCACTGGACTATCAAGTGTCCAGTGACTTGATACATAATTATTTACCTTCTTCCTTGTGATGCTTCCTTGTGATGTGATGTTCTTACATATCACTATTCAAACGGTTGTAAAAACTGTAACAATTATCAAGACCTCAAATACAATTTCATGAAGTGTTAAAATAGCCCTGAAAGAGTCTGTATTCAGTACCACAAAACCCCTTTTCAGTTTATCATTGAAAACCAATAAAGAATTAGAAGAATAAAATATAGAATTATAGGATTATAGAATGGTAAGATTGGAAGGGACCTCTGGAGATCATCTAGTCCAACCCTCAGCATAGCCCAAATATAGGTACTATAAATCATACTTACACTTCATCGTATTTGTCATTAATTAATATGTAAGAATTACTGAAGGCTTCTATAGTTTTCCACTTCCGTTACTCAAGCATTGCAGACCTCTTCAAATGAGGACCTATGGGATTTGCTCACAAGCAGCTATACTCAGCTGCAGGAGCAATGGAAAAGGGCCTATGATATTCTATTTTGAATCACAGAATCATAGAATGGTAAGGTTGAAATGGACCTTGGGAGATCATCTAGTCCACCCCTCAGCACAGTCCATACGGGGAATGAACCCGCAACCTTGGCATTAGCAGCACCACGCTCTAACCAACTGAGCTAAACCTGCCCCCCAATAAAGTGTTTCCTATGAATATGTACACCCATTTAAGAAATTATGCAATGATACTTCTTAAACAAGGCTTGATACCACAAGTGCTGAATCGTGTTTTATTTCCAACAGTTAGCCATTACAGTATCTGAAACAAAAAGTGTCAAAAATAAATAGACGAAGATTAAGCATCAGAATCCTGCTGTCTTCGCTACTGCTGTGAACCCCTTAATGTTTCTTGTTTTTCAACCTTCACTCCTCAGATTCTCCTGGTCTACGGATATCATCAATCTTCAGAATCATTCTAACAACTTGAGTAGCCAGGGAAATCTGTTGTTTCTTACCAATCAAGGTTTCTATAACATGCTGCTGCTTCATATCTGCCAAATGAAAGAAAGAGAATTAGGTATCCTCCTCAAGACTAAAGATAACATTTACATGGCAAAGTTATTTGCTATGCAACTTTAAAGAATGTATTCAAAGTATTACTCTTTGCTACTACTGCTGACCGATAATTTGTAAAAATTAGCGTTCAAGGCCTTCGGTAACAACCTACACTTACTACATTAAGAAAAATTCTCTTTCCGACTAAGTCCTTCCCTTTTGTCCCCTCTTTTTTTCTTCCTGTATTCACTTTTAGAGGACAGTTTCCACATAGAAGCACTAAAAGTATCCTAAAGGCACAGCAACCGTTGGAGAAGTGAGAGTACAAAGTGGCATGAAAGCACAAGCGCCATGAAAGAAGGCTTACGCATTTACATAAATACACTGTCTTATGTTATGTTCCAAAATTTACTACTTAAAAAAAAAAAAAAAGCTGCAGAGCACAAGAGCATGGCCAATATATTTCCAGATGAAAACAGTTCATAGACTGATTTCTTAGTCTGTGACATACTTATTATAGGTCTATATATACATAAGTAGTTATGTGAATAAGACTACCTGGAATTTCTCCTAAACTGGATCACTAAAATTACTGTCATTAAAACACTGGCCTCCCCTACCTYACAGTGAGTAATTTTTACTCCTGTACCACAAGGTCAGTAATATCTTCAGCTAATCTTGTGACCAAAAAAAAGCGTTCATGCCATTTTATTTCTTCACCTGCGAGGCACGCATGTATTGTTCCTTCTCTTCCCTCTTCCCCACACATTTATTATGACAAGGGACAAGAGAGTTCAAAACTGAAGTGATGCATAGGTTAAAGATGGCCAAGAAGCAAAACAGTGAGCTTCTAAATCTTTTGAGGAAAAAAAAGAAATGTTGCACGTCTTCACCGGAATACACTTCTTACCATTTGTTCCCTTCTGCAAACAATCAATGCCGAGAGCAGGATTATTTTCTTTCACTTGTCTAGCCCGCACTTCAGTCATAGTCTGTATTGGATTCATACCACTGTTCTCAGAAAGTGCCATAGGAATTACCTCCAGGGCATCCGCAAAAGCTCTCATAGCATACTGTTCCAAAGATGGACACTGAGAAAACAAATCATATAGCCATTATTACAATGTTAGCAAAAGTACGTTTTTATGCTAGCTATAAATCTGTAAGGATGATATGGAGACTTATTTTGGGAAACATATCTCAATACCCAAAAGATATTTTTGCAAAACAGGCAGGCAAAACTTTAGCACTGGTTATCACTGAATGCCATAAATTTCCTTAAGATTCACTTTTGGGGAGCTCTTTAACATGCACTTAATTTTAATTGAAGAAAGTTGCAAAGGTTTCTTTCTTACCTTATCTGCTGCTTCACTGACAGCCAAAGCACAAGAAATTTCAGCTGCACCGCCACCATATACAATCCGATTATCACGAACAAGATTGCGGATTACACACAGCGCATCATGAAGAGATCGTTTGGCTTCTTCAATAATCTTAAATTATAAAATAGCATATGCTTCACAATATACACAAATAAAGTCTATAAAAATGTAGTTGCTAATACAGAAATAGAAACTGTGAATTAATGAAAGAATCTCTTAACAGACCTATGCTATATTATATAAAAATAAAATGTTAGAAACATAGCACACAAACTAAAAAAATACACATCTTTTCAGTGCGATCTGTTGTATCTATGGTTTGAAAATCTTATATTAGTTTCTGTAGTTTCAAACTTGCATATTTTCAAGATAAAAACCATTTACATTATTATGTTCAGCCGAGATTTTGTGTCAACTCCCAAACTTCTTAAATGCTTCTACATTTATTAACTTGTGCTAATCTTTAAAGAGGTAATTTTCTTTTGAAAAACAGCCTCCTCAAATGAGGGAATACGTTCTTTGCTTCCTATGTGTTTCGTTCAAAACCTGTTCTAAATATAATTTAACGCTAAGAGTACAACCAAGAACCAAGTTAAAATGGTCTTATTCTGGGTTTTGTCTTTTTTGTTTAAATAGACTAAATCAGAATGTTACATACACGTGACATAACTGACATATGTAAATATTAAATCCTAATCTTGTAAAAACACAGATGCATCAAGAGTGACCCTTCCACAAGGAGGGTAAATGAGACCATCCACAAATAAAATTGTTTCTCTATGAACAACATGGTCTAATAGCACTGAAACATCATAAAATTTTCATTTAAAAGCATACAATGTGAATGCAACAGTACCTAACAAGTAGTCACTGCTGATCACATCAATCCTCCCACCGTTCAATTTGTATGGACTCCAAGTAAAAAATTTAAAACAGAATTAAAGCCTTAACGTGCTCTTGAATTAATCTACACATTCAGCAACCAAACACTAGTAACAATTTAAGTATCTTACCATTTTATTTCCTCCTCTAATGAAAATGGTCACAGCTCTAGAATTCTGACACTGTTCAATAACAAGCATTTTATCTTTTGTTGTTCCAAAGGAGATTTCTCTGACAACACCAGCAAAACCCAGCTTCTCTGCTGTCAGTTCACAGAAGCGAGGAACGATGCGTCCACCAGTTGCAATGGCAATTAACTAAAATTAAATAACCATGGATTATTTTGAGAAGACTTTTCTCACATTTTTATAAGACTTAAAACTAGTGGAAGGGAATTTGTCAGATGCCTACTCCAAAAGGTTATTTTCTCATCACTTCAGGCAGAGTATTTCAGGTGATGGCTTGTTTCTGCAGAGCAATGAGATTAAGAGCAAAAACATTCCTAGCTGCATAAAATTCGTAACAGAAATATGCACCGACTACAATTACAGATCACAATCCCATTCATTCCGAGTTCTTCCCACTGACCCTCAGTGATTTTTTTCTCCAGTAAGTATCACCCACATACATACAATTACGCAGTTCTTGCCCTGAATGTTTGAAATGTTTAATCAATAGAGCTCATTAACTTAAATGCACGAAGAAGCAGTATAAAACCTTGATTTAGAAAATTGTACTTACTTCTATTTCAGGCCCACCAACCCAACGAACAGCAGGCAGCTCATTCTGAAGCAGCAAGTGATTCGCCTCATCATCAAAACCCCACTGGCAAATAGCAAGGTTTGCACCAGTGTCCTTTATCTGAAAGGAACACGCAACATCAATCTTCTGACCCAAACTTACAACAGAAATAAGAAGTAACTTCTCCATTGTTTAAAGTCTCTGTATTTTCTCAAAACACAATTCTCTAAAAAGAGTTGTCTGGTATACGTAGAGATGAAAGTGAATTTCAAGCCAGGGCTTAAGTGTTACTTAAGCAAACTTAACTTTTATTTTTAGCCTTATAGCTACTTAAGAACACGTTGCTGACCAATGTGATTAACTCATTTGCGGAATAAATCAAAGTATTACGCTGTTTTGCGTAAGGCTTAGGAAAACCACATAAAATATTCTTAAGACTCTACCTGTTTCACCATCTCTTCAAATTTCTCCTTTTCGTATTTCTGCAGCGCCTTATAATCTTCCACAGATGTTACATCAAGCTTATGCTTGGTTTTAGGCTTAGGTGGTTCAAATGGACAAGTGAGGATTGCAATTTTAGCATCTTTAAGCTCCTAAACATAAAAAAAAAAAAAAAGAAAAGTTGAATTCTAATCTAAGTAATACACCTCCTTCTTTCACTTGCACAAGACAAATACATGTTAAAAACATAGGAATAGAAAGAATCTTGTGAGATTATTTGACTGATTCTAAAGTAACTAGATCCACATAATTCTGTGACAAGTTATACATCTATATAACCCACATAAAAGAAACTCCACAGTTTCTCAAAATCCTGCTTAAGTGTGTAACAATCTTCATCAGTTGTTTCTTTCTTTTTTAAGCACTGAACCTATAACTGCATTTCCCCTCCTACTCACAGTGACCATGGAGAATATTATGTACTCGCCTTCTTCACAGCTATCTTTATGTATTAAAAGACTGATATTTTCTGCAAAACTTTCTTTATAGGATAAAGAATGCAACCTCTTAAAAAATGTATTTTTTAGAACTTGCAGAAGTTCTTATTCTAGACTTGCATACAACATTCGATACACTTTTAGTACATGTTAAACTAACACAGCTGATTACACTACATTCTGCAGATGATTATTTCTGTGTCAGTACTGAACTCCGCACTGTCCTCACTTAAGTGCACAATAGTATTTTCTCCGTGAACATTTCTCATTTTCTCAAGCCTACTTGAGTTCTACTTTAGTTCCTCCAACACAAACAATTTAATGCTCCTCTCCCTCTTCCCATTTGAGGAGATGAGCAAAAAAGCAAACCAAATCAAACTACATTATGTTTAAATACTTAAGGAATGCTGGGACAGTATTTCAAATGATGTATTTCAACACAATCTTGTTTCAACTATTACAAATGACATACATGCATCACTTACTTTAGGCATCTGTGGATGACTGAAATCTTTATCCACAATCACTCCTTTAACCAATTGTGTATCTTCCAGTCTGCCTCCCACTTTGCCTTGTACTTTGATCAGCTCAAAATCAACATCTTTGCGTTCCATATCCGCTACTGTCAGTACAGCATTTACAGCAATTTCTGCCATCTGTCTGTGACAACGGTTAACTCTAGATTTAAGCATAATAAAATAAAGTTGCATTATATTTAAGCAGTTTAGGGTTAGGAAAAAAGAAAATAATTCTATCAATGCTGCACAGAAAACAATATAACTAAAGCTAAGATTTCTGTTCATTGCAAGAGAAAACTGGTTCTGAATTATTTGTTCACAGGAATAAGAGAAATGTTAAATACGATAGAAAATAGAATACAATTTGTCTGCGTACTCTTCTCGGACATATTCTCAAGGTGTAGATTTGGGACACAAATGAGCAGAACTAACTTGCTATTAAGAAATATTCAAGTCATACAAATGCTACAAAACACTCTTATGACAGGTCTACAAAAAGAGTCCTTAGAAAATACTTGCACATATCCTCTCTGTTAACTGATAGAACAGCAGCTTTCACCTTGAGAGGCATCTCACTGAAGAGATACTATAAACAGTAAACAAATTCTAAAACAGTGATAAACTTTCCTTCTACACTCTCCCATATTGATGAAGTCAGAAAAATTTTATCTGTATTAGCAAAAAATGCTATAGCTTGAAAGAGAGCAAGTGTGAGACAGTATTATTAACTGCCAGTAAAGTCAGTCAACAGCTTTCCATAATTTCTGTACAGGCAGTATAATCAAAACCATGCAATGGACTGAGATACAGTGAGAAGAACAAGACAGGAAAGGAAGAGACTAAACAGAAATTGACATTCCCATGGTACCTCCCTACATATTTGAGTGCCTATCATGAGATGCTATGCAACCAGAAACTGCGCTTTGCAAAACACCTGTGTACCACAGTTAACTAAAAATGGGAGACATCCATCTCTCTATATTGCTGCTTTATGCTCTCTCCTCTTTTTGCTATTCCTTACATTCAAGCTCCACAATAATATCTGGAAGAGTTGTCTAATGCCCAAAGAGCAAAAGATAAAAAATAGCCCCTCCTCCACCAAAATATTAACAGAGAAATGAGACTGATGCTTACTTAGTGTGCAGCTAGCGTGCTAGAATTTTTCTTCAAAAGTAGCTAATTATAGCAGTCTTAATACTTACATGTGAACTATACCTACTCAGGAAAAGAAGATTAAATCACTACTACAGGATCAGTCCACTAAAAATATGCTTTTACAGAAGCATAATTCTGAAGTTAATCTCATCTTGGATGGTGTGGAGTGACTGAACCACTGGAAAGCTGACTAACTACAGTGAAAAATGCTACAGTAGAAATAGAAACCAGAGCTTTATACCTGTAATCTAAATTTGCATCTACATAAAGAAAATTAATTTGCACTTCTTTCAGTTGCACTGTTTTTTGAAAAAAAATGAGCATTCAGTTTTTAGAACTGAGGGTCAAAAGACATAACCAGTTTAAAAAAAAAAATAAATAGGAGTCCATTGAGAAAATGACCCCCCAAAAAAATCAAGTAAATATGAAAGCACATTTAAGAGCCGTTCCAATAACATAAATACTTTAATAACCCACCAAAACATGAAGCAAACATCAGGATTTCTCCTTTCAATTCAACATGTTTTTAAGGAAAATGGTAAATCTTGACATGAACCTTTCATAAACTTACACTTTAGAGCCTAGAGTTGTCTTTGCTGTCTGGATCAGAGGTTCAGTGTTCTGCGGATCAACTGGAAAGCTGTCACTGATTTTGTCTAGATGTTCAATAGCAATGCGAGCTGCCTGTTCATAACCATCTGCTATTCTGATGGGGTGAATACCACGATCTAGTAACTGCTCCGCCTGTTCCAGTAATGCTCCAGCCAGAACTATAAAACAGAGTTTAAAAGAATGTTTATGCTTCCAGAGATTGATGCATCATTTTAAACAAAATTAAAAAAAAAAATCATCCTCAGATTTTTTTCTGTTCCCTTCTAACATTTTTTAGAAAGGAAACTGTATTATTTTAATTTAAAAAGAAGCACAAGGGTCAAGGTAAGACATGAAGAAAATTATGCAAAAGAAAGAAAAAAAAAACACCTTTGAAAGCGTGGGGGGGGGCCTCTCAATACTGACTTCAAATCTAACCATACTTTAAAACACACAAATGATCTTTCTGATTAAAAGGCTCCTAATACAGGAATTGATAATATCAAAGTATTAAACACTTAGAAATATTTTACAGATATGATATACTCACATCAAACACTGCCATCTCCAAAAGTAGTTTAAGAAATTTGATTTTAATATTGGGAAGTTAAGCTAAGTTTAAAATCTTGTCTTACCAACAACTCCCGTAGTTCCATCCCCAATCTCATCATCTTGCGATTTAGACAGCTCCACCATAAGCTTAGCTATCTGGTGATCCACATCCATCATATTCAGAATGGTAGCACCGTCATTTGTCACAGTCACCTCACCATCCTTGTCCACCATCATCTTATCCAAACCTAAAAAAATTGAAAGCATAAAGGAAAGCCTTAAAAAAAAGAACTTGAAAAAATTACTAAAAGTTATTAAAATCATTTCATGGTTACCATTGGGCCCAAGAGATGTTCTCAGAGTATTTGCCACTGCCTTTGCTGCCATTATGTGAGACTGTAAAACAAAGAAACATAAATTAAATCACTATTAATGCTCCCAAAACCATAACATTAAGCTAAGAAAGATATAGAAAAAGACCTAACTCAAATATTACGAATCAACTAGAAGCAGTCAATTGCAAGTGAGAATAAATAGAACATGTGTATTGCTTTTATGCCAGAAACACTTCCCATGTCTGCTTACAGAGCTAAAGATTGCAGCAGTAGAGCAGCAGCTAAAATTTTCTTGCACGTTGAAAACAGTAGCAATAGATGCAAATACCGTCAAAAAAGAAAATAAATGAAATGAATAGGTTTGTTCTATTTTTTCATTAATATTTAAATCCTACACGTGTAGCCAGCGCTGCTACTGARCCCAGCGCGGCCTAGCTCGCTGCCTGCGGGCAGGGTTTAGCCTCGGCCTTTCTTCGGAACGACACCGGCTCTCAGACAAGCGTCGCCCCACGAGGAGCCTTCTTGTCCGCGGAGCGCGGGGGGGGGAGCACCGGGCTGTGGATTCCCGGCCCCGGGAGCGATGCCTATTCCTTCCCTCCCACACGGCTGGGCTCGGGCTAGACTGCAGCCCCCGCGCCTGAAAGGGGAGCGAAGGGCACCCGCAGAGCCACAGCGCCTCAGCAGGCTCCATTCCCCCGCGAGGCGCAACGGCTCCCCTCCCCCGCCGCGCGGCCATAACGGCGGCGTGCCCCTCCCCGCCACGGCTCACGGACGGGGGAGCGCCCGCCTGCCGCTCACCTTGAGCGCCTCGAGCCCCATGAGGCGCGTCTTGCGCTCCTGGTCCTTGAGGATGAGGAAAGGCCGCCCATACTCATCAAACGCCAGGGTCCCCATAGCCGACATGATGGCCGCTGCCCGCCCGCACGCACGAGCCGCGCCGCGCCCCGGGCGCGCTGACGCAGCACGCTCCCCCCGCTCACCGCCCCGCGCCTGCGCGCCACGCACTGCCGCGAAACATTTCACAAGCGGGACCTATCTGGCACGCCCGGCAGAGCTTTCTGGAACGGGTGGGGACCATACGGCGCCGCCTCAGCACGCTGGGAGATGCTATTAGACAGAATCGCGGGGGAAGCGCCCTGGTGGTAGACTCTATCGCTGCAAAACCACCCCTTAGGATGCGTGTTCAAAAGGCCCTCCTCCCCCCCCCTATAATTAGGTGGTATCGTCCTCTAGTATAAGTATTTCCTGGCCGAAGCTGACAGCCTGCTGGGTGGGAGGTTTTCCGGTAGCGGTACGGTGTGGCGGGGAAACAGACGAGCCCGGCGGCTGCGCTTGCGCGTTGGC
>NW_028186370.1:763428-842425 GCF_003343005.1 Rhea americana | reverse complement strand
CCCCCCCCCGCGTCAGACGGGCAGCATAAACACTATCTACCTTCTAAAAACTATCATTACTGAATAACTGAGCAGTTTATCTCCTCCAAACCAGTATAAGGACTTACACATGAAAACTTAAGAATCATTCAAGAGATACAAGTCTTGCATTTTTGATCCAGCATACTGCTTTGTCTGTTACACATACAATAAAGCAATTTGTGTGAGAAAAATACTCTTTGTTAATGTCTGCCTTCAGGAGTGATGTCGAAAGCGCTGCTGAGCAAGAGCCCCCCACCGAGCGAGCCCTCGAGCTCTAAGGACAGCTCGGGAAGAAGGAGCTGGGGGCTGTTGATCACTGGTGGCGTTGGTGGGACCTTGGTGGCTTTGTATGCTATTGCCACCCCATTCGTAATGCCAGCGCTGAGAAAAGTTTGCCTGCCTTTCGTTCCTGCGACTTCAACTCAGATTGAAAATGTCCTGAAAATGCTACAGAACAGAAGTGGTTCTCTGGTTGACATCGGTAGTGGGGATGGCCGTATTGTAAGTTATGTGGATGTATAATCTGTTTTTTATATAATCTRTCAAAAAAAGGGGTGAATTCCACTTGGGAACGATTTATACTGTGTATTGTGTTTTCTCATATTTATGAATTTTTCATCTCTGGTATTCAGTATAATGTAAATGCACAAAACCAAGAAAGATAGGCAGTTGATGCATGTAAGTAACCAGTGTTTTTGTTCTAGGCTTGCCTTAAGCTTAACAAGGTATCAAACAAAACCATAACCCCATCCTTTTGGCTGGAGGGGGCTGTACAGTGTGCACTCACTTAGAAAGTAATAGTTTCTAAAGAGCTGTGATTCCATGTACGTTCGTAGCTGCAGTATGTAAGGCTGTGAGTTTAAACAGAACTTGAAATAGTAGGAGAGATCACAGCTGAAAATTTCTGGAGTTGCTGCTCTATGCTTGTTATATAACTGTAGTATAAGAGTAAGAGGAGCAACAGATCACAAAATAAAAATCACTGTATCCTTAAAACTACAGTTTCACACCTTGTTTGTGCAGTGTTGGCTGCCTCATTTTAAAGTGTGTGTATATGTACGTATGAGAATAGTTTCAAAGAGGGATGATAATTACTGGAGGTGTGGAAAGGTTTCTGTACTGGGTATGATCAGAATGTCAGTACAGAGTTTAGTTGAAGGAAGATTCCATTTGAAAATGATGATGTAGGGGAGAAAGTTTTGCTGGCCTCAGATGTTTTCAGTATTACAGCAGTCATTTATTAATGTCAGTTTTTATGCAGAAATGCTAAGGGGTTTTTTGAAGTAAAGCAAGCTATTCTGTGATTGAGCTCAAGAAGTCATTGTGGTGGCCCTGGGTATAAATAGATTCAACAAGAAGTTAGGAAGACTTAAGAGGAAAGGTAACAAACAGTACTGTGCTTTCAAGATATTATCTAAACTCTTCTTTGTCAAAAGTGCTGGTGAGGGAGAGTGTTGTGATGAATGGACTCTTTTCTGTAGTTATCATATTTTGTGTAGCATTTTCTAACTGTCTGCTGCTAGTCGGTTTTAGCAACAGAAGGGTGTGTTAAGCAAGCTTTTGATGTGAGCACCTCAGATGTTTTGTATGTTACTGTTGTCCATGTTTCGTGTAAACGAGTCAACTGTAAGGAGCTATGCCTAAGTAGGAACAACAGAAAAGTATCTAGATAAGAAAACTGAATTTTCTGATGCCATGTCTACTTCGTATTCTTACTGACTTTCACCTGATTCTCCTGATTTTGGCTAGGTACTGATTTATATATGAGTGACTAAATGGAGACTGAATTTTGCTCTGAGAGCCAGGTGCCTAAAATTGCATTCAGTAATGCTTGGAATTGCCTTTGAGTATTTGYCCTCAAATTAAGCTGAGCTTGTGTTCTGATACTTCCAAATGTTTAGCACTTTTTCAGGTATAATTTGTAAATAAATATGAAAATATCTGTATTTCTAACATAGTAAACATGTCATATTTTGCTAGTATATCTACAAATTTATTCTAGTAAATTTACAAACTTTTTTTTAATAATCAGAAACATGCTGCTGTTGATATGATTTGAGATTTTTTTTTAATTTACTTCCTCCTGACTCCATCGTGCCTGTTCTGTAATTTGTAATTAATCAAGCTTTTCCTGAATTATACTTGACAGTAATCTTTCAAATGACTTAAACCTAGATTTTAATTTTCTACTAACTGACTTTTTTGTGTTTTCTTTGAAAAAATTCAGAATTACCAGATATTAATCTGTAGTTTGGACACAGTCACTATACAGTTTAACGATTCCAAATACAAGAGTCTTAATTTAAACACTTGCATTTGAAAACCACCTTGTATTATTTCAATTGTCTTTCACCATTTAAAATTATACGTGAAGTGTGGCATTGGAAAAAAGGTATATTGCGAGATACATTTGTTTTTATGCAAGTCAACTATTTACTTTCATATTCTGTCTGTTAGTAGGTCATTTTTGCTCTGATGCAGAGGTCTCTCAAATGCCTACTGCTAGTGCATCTGAAATGCAGGTGCTCTAATTTCAAGTGTTGGGCATTTCTGCTTGTGTGTTTTATGATTGCCTCAATGGTCAACTTCAAGGTAATGGCATGAGTATATTAAATTAAACATCTGTGTAAATTATAGGCATACTGCAGGTTTACAGCTTAGTTCTGTAAAGATTTAAGTGGTTCATTTTGTTCCTATGACTAAATCTATTAATTTCAATACAACTAGTAACATAATAGTAAAATGCAATTTGAGCTTTTGTTCACTTGTACTGCCAGTGTGTTTGGAACTGAAATCTGAGCGAGTGACTTACAAAGTGGATTCCATTGATTTCTATTGTAAATAAAATTATCCTCTTTCTCCTTTTGAGACTAACACATATTCTAGTGCACACTCTGTTCCAGAATGAAGGTTTGTTTCTTTCTTTGTAGGTGATAGCTGCTGCAAAAAGGGGATTCAAAGCTGTTGGTTATGAATTAAATCCCTGGTTAGTCTGGTACTCCAGGTATCATGCCTGGAGAGATGGGGTACATCAGAACACCAAATTTTATATTTCAGACTTATGGAAGGTAGGTGGTGAAATGCATAAGAATGAATGAATGAATTTGGGGGATCTCTGAAGAGAGTATGGAGTTTTCTGTAATTTGGAGATAATTCTTTAAAACAGCTAGAGTGCTTTCAGCCACCAGATGCTTCCTTGGGCTTAAAGTACTTAAATCCATACCAACTCGACGCTTGGCACAATTAACAGCTTTGCTGGTTTCATGCTTCTGTGATGTGCTGTCTTTTGAGACTATTTTCTTTATGGTAAAGGCTACTTGAGAATACTACTTCATACTTTAGTTGGGTGAATGATGTGGATTACTGTAATATCTAGCTTCAYTGAAAATTGATTTTTGGAAGTTAGTAACAAGACTCTAACTCAGTCATGTAACGTGAAAGATTACTATCTTGTTTGACTTTTCATTAGATAATCTTCTGGAACTGTGCAGTGCTTGATTTTGAGCATTGCTTTAAGATCGCTCTTGCTATTGCATACATGTAGCTGAGAATTTGTGGAGTTCACTCATTTGAATCAAAATTGCTTTTGTAATGAGATTTATTTTTTTGCCATGTTTATGACTGCCCTTCCCCGTTAGTCCTTTTTTTTTCTTTTTTAATGGCATTTTGTAATAGGCAAAGCAGATACAAGAAACTTGGCGAGGGGAATATGAATGTACTGTTATTAATCTCTGTTCAGAGGCAAGCATGGAAATCTGACTGAACTGGGAAAAACTCAGCCATTGGAATGCTTAGGAAGTTTTAAATCTATCCAGCACTTAACAGAAGGGGAGTAATTTTAAAATGTTTCTCATTTTAATATATCTAGAGGTTGTAAAAGAAATTTACTTACATGTTTTTACTCATGGCTATCTTCTGAATTGTGTGCATGTCTGAATTGATTTTTGTGTGTGCTACTGGAATTCATGCTGTATTCTTGACTTCAAGCTTTCTACTACTAAGCAATGTAAGCCGTCTTGTGTAGGGAAATTTGTGATACAGGCATGATATGGGATTTTCTTTCTTGCTTTTGGTCTTAAGCCCAAGGATTAGTTTGAAAGGAATGTAGTTAAAAGCATTGGGAAAGAATGGTACCAAGTCTTCCAATTATATATGCCAGTTCTCTTTAGGTTTTACACTCTTTTTTTTGTTTGTTTGTTTTTAATAGGTTTCTTTTTCCCATTATACAAATGTTGTTGTTTTTGGGGTACCTCAAATGGTAAGTTTTACTATTTTTTCATTGTCTAACTGTTTTAAGACCAAGACAGTACTAATAGCTTGACATATTTCATTATTGCCTACTAATATTCGTGATAAAACCTGGTACAGCTTGTAGCAGCATGCAGTGCTATAAAAATGTAAGTATGCATTTGAGATGTTTGAGCCCCAAATTTTAATGAAATTTGGAACCAGAGTGAAAACTGCTGTGCTTGTCTTTAGTTGCTTGGGAAAGGTGATTGGTTCTTGAAAATTTGCAGGGAGAGGATGGAGTGGGAAATACAACTGCTTTGCATGAACTACTTAGGGAAAAAAGTATTGAACTTCACTTACATTAGTCTCCTTTGGAGATACTCAAGGCTCGCCTGGATGCAACCCTGTCTAACATGCTCTAGGTGACCCTGCTGAGCAGGGAGGTTGGACTAGATGATCTCCCGAGGTCCCGTCCAACCTTACCCATTCTGTGATTCTTCTCCAAAATCTGGATCACCTCAAATCGTCTAGCTACTGATATATTAAAATAATCCTTTCTTGCATGGGATAGGTTAGGAGGGGTTAGTAAGGGAGAGAAATACTTCTAATATAATTGATAGAATAAAAATACAAACCCTTCCCAAAAAGGAAAGGATCTGTATAGGAAGGGAAATACATTTTCACAGYGGACATGATGAACATTGTTCAAAATTGGTATGAAAATTTTGTTGCCAAAAGACTACTTCCATGGTATAATAGATGCATTTAGTCAGATTTTATATTCARTCTTGGCTTTCAGCTTTATCTGCTTTTCATTTCTCTTCTAGAAGGAAAAGAGAAAAGGGAACATCTTAATTACTTAATTTTTCTTGGTGTTTTAATTTATACYTAGAATCTTCAATATAGCTTGAATGCATATGGAGGAGTGAAGTGGAAATATTTTATATCTATTTCAGTATTGCTTCTTTCTGTCTGAAGGCAAATGTTTTTGTGGGATGAAATGGATGAAGAGCTTTATGTAATATTATACCATGCTGTTTAATAATATTTCTGCAGTAAAAACAGGAAGATACAACAGAAGAATGCAGTGATGCTTCTCTACTCTGGTGTTTTTTCTTTAATAGCAGTGGAAATAAATAAGATTCAAATTATATCTCCTGTAAAAACTGAAGTCACATGCATTTTTTTAATACTTCTGTAGTTGGCATATTAGCAAGAACTGTTATGCTGGCTATGCTACAGGCGTTCCCAGAGCTGAGTATCACTTGTTCTTTGGTTGGACTTCCAGGAGGGGATGATATTTTTGAAGGTTCTGTCCCTGGGATATTTCTTAAAAGTATGGAATACTTGGTTGCCTGATTTTGACAAGGATATAATGCAGTAGTTGTCTTTGAAGCAACTAATTTGAGGGGAGTTAGTGCACCCTTGCTATACTGAATGAGATCAGATTTGCTCAGTGGTTCATTTGATCTAGATATGAATTTGCAGTCAGAGATTCTGCAACTGTACTGAGAGCAAGAGTACAGATGAAGGAAGGCAGTAAAGCAGAAATAAATACCCTGGGAAAAATGTGAGCAAGTCATGTTGTGTAAACTTAAAATTGATAGCCTGAGACGGGGTAAATTAGTAACAGTTATAGGACTTGATATGATAATAGGAGTAGCTATAGGTCTCAGAATAATTTTACTTCATTAAATTCAGTAAATATGAGGTTAGATTATTCCAATTATTATATTTATGAAAAGGTTTTTCTGACCCAAACATATGAACTACTGTCTTTCATGAGAAGTAAGTTTGCTCATAATCCCCTTTAAATTTACATTGGAAGTTGTGGGTGCTTAACTTCTTGAGTGATTAAATTGATTTTCTAGAAACTAATACATTTTCTCTTTTATTGAGCGCAATAGATCTCTTAGCTTATTTAATAATACTAGTCTGGTTCGATGCTGTCACACTGCTTTTATTTCACACCCAAGGTTAGCTTACAGAGCTTGGATTTATTGATCTGTGGAGAAGGCGGCAAGACCTCTCTGTTCTTGCAAGCATCTGTGGGGAGGTGGGTTTGAGTCATGGAAGAGTCATGGGTTTTTGTTTGTTTTCGTTTTCGATAGGATCACAAAATACTCACCGGGTGTTGATGTTTGTAACTTCTGTTGTATTTCTGCTGTATAAATACTGTGCAAAAGATCTACAAAATTTTCAGTTTAATAAACATTAAAAAGTCTGATTAAAAAATACAGTATGAGTACGACAACTAATGGTATCAAGATTTAGATTAAGACCTTCTTTGGCTTTAGTTTAAGGATACAGTTCCTCTTGGCTGAGCTACGAAACTTTTCTAACTTAAGCTAATATAGACATGAGACATCACCAGTCTTCATAATTATAAAAATTAGCCTAGATCTATATTTGTGAACTGTATCAATTTCCATAACAACTTAGTCCTTCTTTCTCTAGTAACAGTTTGAGTGGTACCAAAGTGATCTTCTTTTGTGGTCTCCTATTTTGAGATACCAAAGTGGTCCTATTTTTCTAGTTTATTTAAGCTACAGTAGCAAAAGCGTTTAAAAGCATTTGCTAGATGGACAAAATCAGAGCACAGAATATTTAAAATATGTATATATATTCTTCTGCAACTTTTGTATATTAGATCTGTGAATATCATTTTCCTAAAGCAATTCATTGTAAGCCTACATTTAGCAATGGCAGGATGTTTCTTCAAAGGTACACCTTGCATGCATGTGATAGTGAAAGCTATGTCCAGCCTTTGGAAATACATTTTTTTTCATTCAGTCTTATTTTCTGGTATATTCTGTTTTTTCTATGCATATTATTTTTTTCTCTTTAAATTGTGTACTTCATGACTTAAATTGAGTTGTATTTGTAAATAATTGGTCTTGTCTTATCCTTTTAATATCTAAATATTATGCTGTGATAGCAAAGAAATAGATTTTAATATGTATTAGAAGTAACTTAAAGAGGCTTGCTACCATAATTACTCCCTGATACCTTTTGTAAAGTAAAAGGAATTCCAGATGGATGCATACTGATCTACTTAAGCATAACATCAGTCTTTTCCAAAGAATTAAAATGACTAAAATCTATCAAGCGTCATTTTTCAGAACATAATCACTTTCTAGAGTTGGAAAGAAATTCCTTTGAAATGTAGATGTGTTAATTCACTATTTCACTTAATGCATACCAAAATTTTCAAAATATTTACTGGAGATAGAGTATCTGACTTGGGCAGGGTATTGCTCTCTTCTGGCAGAGTAATGACACTTCCCTTGGTTTTTATGTCTGCTTAACTTCTGTAAATGAAAGAAGGTTGAATAGGCCCTCAGTCAAGCAGAGCTGCGCAGAGGTGTGTGCTGTTCGTATAGTACTGCTGCAGTGACTTAAGTGTGTATGTTAACAGACTGGAGCTAAGAAAGCTTAAATTCTGTAGTGTTAACCTGCACTTTATCATCACTGGCTCCAGTTTGCCTGGTTTTGAACATAAGAAATCTTAAGTGTCCCTAAGTCTGCCATGAGATAAACTAGAAATCATGAGACACATTAGTGTCTCAGTATGACAGTGGTTCATGCACCTTGAGATGTAGTAAGAAATTATAAGTTCATGGGGCTAAACTCTTTCTCTATAAAGAATCCCAGAAAGGAAAATTGAATGGGAACTTTCCAAGGCTTTCTTTTAACTTCTATTTTTTAACTGAGGAATTATCTACTATTCTTGATGCAATTTTTAAAACAGAGAATTTTTGCTCTTGCAGTTCAAAGAAAAACAGTCATTTTTCTAGCTTTAGATATCTTTGTCAATGCATCAAAGCTAGAATATATATAAATTAAATTGTTTTAAAAACTTCTTCAAACTTTAGACTTGTCTTGAACACCTGAATTACATTCTGAAGAGAATGCTTCTGTGTTRTACTGCTTCTGAAAGCCTTTTGGTTTTGCTCCACAGATGCCACAGTTGAAGAAGAAGCTAGAAGAAGAACTTGAGTGTAATGCCAGAATAATTGCCTGTCGTTTTCCTTTCCCTTGCTGGATTCCAGATCATACTACTGGAGAGGGAATAGACACTGTGTGGGCCTATGATCTGAAAGCTAACAGACATGAAACAAAATCCTTGGAAATGACAGCAAGGACAGAATTCTGAATATCTCATTTTTGTTTTATATTGAAATTTTCAACTTTGACTTCATCTCTTAGAAGATGAGATTAATGCTAAATAGCAAAAATGTAATATATCCTGGAGTTATAAAGTAACACTGAAATATGTTACTGATTACCTGAAAAAAAATAGAAGATCAGTGAAATGTATAAAGGACTTTATGGAATTAGTAAAACTTATGAGAAAGTTCTACAGAAATAGAGAACTTCAGTAATGAAAATGGCATAGTCACTACTGTTAAATGGAACATAAATAAGTTGAAATGTTCTACTTAGCTTATTTAAAATATGTATTCTTTTGATCCTGCATAGCATTCATTGTTGGTGATAAGTGATATGCAAATGGCTCCTCAAATGAGCAGTGATTCCCAAATGTCTTCACCAGTTAAGCTTAATGAGCATAATGCTGCACTTCTTATTTGGCTAGAGCTACGTATATCAAATAGTGATAAATACTGAATATGATGGCACTGATGGTTTACACTTTAGCTTTAAATAATTGCATTTTAAAGGTGTATATGACACACAAGCAGACATAACAAGTCATTTTTTTCATTAGCACAAGTGCTGTCCTTGATTAATATTAACGTATTTTTAACTTGTAACGTGGAGACAAAACTCTRAAAACAAGCTCTTAAGAACTCTTGCTGATATAAGCCTTTGTAAATGAGTATGATTTTTCTTAATATCTCTGATTGAAGGTCTCAAAAGTCACCTATGTAATAGTGAAGTGTCACTACTTCAGTTTGCTCAAACCTTGGGTAAAGTGTGTGTGAGAGCTGCTTGCTTGGTTGTGACATGAAGGCCTCTGATTCCAGAAGTAGTTGGTCTGACTAGCTTGGTTAAATCTGATTAGACCTGGTCTAATTTATTATGAGATTGCCAAGGAGGTCCTCAGTCAAGTTTTTTCCTCTTCTCTGAGCTGTCATCTGCTGAGATCTAAACACAAGTGGTGCAAGCTCTTCTGTCAGCCTCATGAAGTTTATCAAAGGAAAACTAACAATCCTGCACCTAGGGTAGAGTAACCCATGCAGTAGTATGCATTGGGCACCAACTGGGTGGAAAGTACCTTTCTAGAAAAGGACCTTGGGATCCTTAGTTGAACACCAGGTTGAATGTGAGCCAGCAGCAGCAATCAAGGCCAAACCTGTATTGGGCCATGTTAGCAGGTAAGGGAGGTGATTGTTCCTCAGCACTTGCAGATCTGCATGTGGCATAGTGGCCTAGTTTGGGCTCCTCAGTGCAAAAGAGATCTTGACATATTGGAGTGAGTCTAGTAGAAGGCTGCCAAGATAGTCAGGGAGCTGGAACACATGGTATTGAGGAAGAGGCTGAAAGAATTGGGTTTGTTCAGGCTGGGAAGTGGGCAAGGGACCTTAGTTGTTGTCTTTCTGCTGTACCTACTAGAAGAGACTGTGGAGGTGCATAGAGATAGGAGGGGAAATTTTGATTAGAGACAAAGGAAAATGTTTTCACTGTTAGAGTAGTCAAACATTGGAAACAGTTGCCCAGTGAGGCTTTGTTTTCTGAATTATGTCTCTTAAGCTCAGCATTCGTTCGTTCTTTTTCTTTTTTTTTTTAATTCTTTTTTTAATTCTTTTTCTTAATATAATGCGGGGTTTTCTGTTAGAGGCTTTGGCTGAAATGTTGGCCACATGTTTTTGGTATGCAATCCTTGAAAAATCGGCATAATACAATTCAATGAACTGCTAGCATTGGTTAAAAAAATTGTGTAAAACCTGCTTTCCATTAAATGTATAGGGTTATTTTTCAGCTTACTGTACATGTTGTATTCTTATAAAAATAAGTTTTTGAAAACACGTTGAGCTTGTAGCATAAAGCTTTGAGGTGAGCAGAAGTCTTTAAGGTCAGAAGCACTAAATTAATGGTTTTCAACCTGCAGTTTGTAGGAARCATCTGAGAAATTCACAAAAAGTAATTTAAAAAGCAAACTTAATATCAAGAGGTATATWTTTGCTACAGATGGTCAAGTCCTTCCACTGGAAAATTTTAAAGTGCCTGAAATAGACACTTCAGAGTCACTGAACTAAAAATATTGGGTTACATAAAACAGTAGTTAAATGGAAATTAGTTTATCAAAGTGACAGATTTTTTTTTCTGTTGTTGCTTGAATGGAAGACCTCTGCAGTATACAAATACATGAGCCTCTGTGCCCTTTCTGTTAAAACATGAAGCTACATACTGCACGTTGTGAGAGAAGTCGCATGATTTTACACATTCCTGTTGTATTCAAATGGATTCTAGCAGTTTAGTTACTCTGTGACAGATCTAGTTTAAGAGTTGAATTGTTTTTTTTTCTGTAGAAACAGCTTAAATACAGAATTTAAATTTTCAGAACACCTCATCAGTTGTCACGAAAGCCTGTTCAAAAAGCCCCTGGAACTTGTGAAAGTTCTTGATGCTGTAATATCTTCAACTGACCAAGCCAGAACTCTGCTTCCAGTGAGCAGAAATGTACCCAGCTCATGCACAGGCCCTCTTGATTCCACCGGGTAGGTCTTTGTGGCATTGATAGGGGATAAACCTGTCACATGTTTTGACGTGGGGTTTGCTCAGAATTCCCTGTACCAATTCTTTTTTTTTTTCTTACTTTGCACAAAATTGTTATATTTTCATTAGGCCAGAGGGAACACAACTGTTTCAGATGAGTCATGCTTGGGTTCTAGTACTCTAGCAAATTATGTCAAATGACATGCTCTGCTCTCTCCCTCACAGAAGAAGTGTTAACTGATACACATAAAATGACAGGAAAAAATAAGAGATGCATCTAAACAGACAGTACATGTTTACAGCACTTGAAAAAATAACCAGCATATCCTAAAGAGTTCAAGAAAACTGGAAGAAAAGCAAGTAAGTGATGGAGAAACATAGAATCTCTGAAATGCATGTGTAGGTTTGAAAAAAAACATTAAAAATTGGAAATAAAAACTTGGCAGCCTGGAAAATGTGTATAATTTATATATAATTATATAATTTATCCATTTCCTCTTCCAAAAAGTGATGCAGAACAGCAAACAGGAAGAAACTTCCCAAGAAGAAAAGATGAWTTTTTCTAAAGTGCCATTATAAAAAGTAGACTTGGAATACTAGAAATGTTATTTAAAAACACAGATATAGAAAAGAGTACCGAAAAATCATTAGAGGAAAAAATAAGGAAATGCATAAACCAAAAAGCATGAAACAGTTAAGTAAGTGTGTGTGKGGGGGGAATGTTAAGAACAGAAATCTTTTACCAAATGTGCATGAAAAATGTGAGAACTTGTACAGTCTAACTATGAAGAGGAGTTCCCTCTTCTTGCATGTAAAAAATGGCAATTTGAGGAGAGCAAATAGGATGTGCAATGAAAACCTGAGAGTCATTGCAACTTCTGGGAGATAAAAATGTGAGTGGTGTGAATGTAGCCAAAATCAAAGGATGCCCTCTCTCACTATAGTTCCTAAAATTTGGTGCTATGTTTTTCTAATGTTAKGTAGCTCTTTTCATCTTTAAACTATACTTTCTTTTCCTGTCTCTTCATGCTTTGTGCAAGCTTTCCAGGGTGCACACACGATGTACTATTCCCTGAATTGTCCACAGACATGTCCTCATCATGTTTATGCATATCTTATGGCTTCTTGCTCTTTTGTGGATATGATCAATACCAGGTCAGTTTATTTGCAAATACAGGTCATTCTAAAGATTTTGAGCAAGAGGAGAACAAGTAGTGGTCATGATGTGTGAATACCAATGTTGTTTAGTGATAAGGATGGTTGAGTCCCCTGTCCTTCAGATTCTTTTAGTTTCAATTCTCAGGGTTGGTAGTGTTAGCAAAGCCAGTGAGTAAAAGATTAGTAGCAAAGCAGCACTGTTGTGTGGTATTTTAAAGAAAACTTGTTTTCTAACATGATCATCAGAGGCTGCCTTCTGCTTTCATCTAAATTAAGTGCTTATTGTTTTGATAGAGAGTATATTCGTGGAAAAATGTAATTGAGATATTTCAACTAGTAAGCATCTTTACGTGTTTATTCTGTAAATTTTCAGATAATTTTTATTTACCTTTTTTCCTTTACCAAAAAATATGTTCATAGTGACATGATTGCGGATTTAAAAAGGAAGCTACATGTATCAACCTGAGAAGCTAAAGAGGAGGAAACAGCTTCTAATAAGAAAAAAAGCAGCTGGCTTCAGCAGTTGGCTCTTATTTAAAAAATGTTTTAAGTMTAGGTCAAATCCAGACTGACTTAATGAATGGTTTAAGTTTCTTAGGAAAAGCTAGCAGCTCTTACAAGCCTCCTGGATTTGCCATCTGTTTTTTTTTTTGTTCCTATCAAAATCCAGATCAACCTCTTCCAAGGATAATTTATCTACTCCACAAAGATTACCTAATCTAAACAGTTTGCCCAGAAATGAGAGAACTGGATGCTGAATCTTTCCTCTGTTTTGTCTGTAGCTCAGTTTTATTCATGTTTATCTATACTTCAGGTGATTGTGAATATCACATAACTGGACTGGAAACTTCTGGTTTGCCCACATGATTAATTCCTACACTGTGCCTCTACCGAAGACAAATTAGAGGTTAAAGTATACCTTTAATCCCTAAGTAATCAAAATATTCCTATCTCTGGTATAGTGTGGTCTGACTCTAGTAAAACTTTTCTTTACTACAAACATAAGGCTAGCTGTAGCTTTTGATTTACTTATCTTTGTATTCTGCCTGAGGCATCTATTTTGGCAATGCAAATCTCTCAGTTTCTGCATTAAAGTACACATCAGCTGTTTTATGGGGCTGGAGTGCCTTTATTGGCGTGTTGAGGAGTGTTCCCTCCTGGTGCTGGGTATCCAGATCATTCACCCTTTGAGCCTGTAAGTACCAACATTGTGAACGATAAAACTTTCTTGTTGGGGTGCTCCAAGCAGCACTGAATCCATGTGTCCAAGGATACCAGAGCTCACACTCCACAGCATATAACCCAGCCTATGTTTTCAGTGTAAGCAGGCTCAATTTTAGCTTCAATTATCTGAGTCAAAAGCCTGCGTAAAAAATCTTAATAGACTGGATGCTAAAAACTTGAAGCGTGCTGTCTTGGCATGATGGACACAGTATCAGTGTCTTTGGCAGGCTTCTATAATGAGTCCATTAGCACTGCTGAATTTGGTCTCTCCTGCAAATTAGGAATGCTGCCAAGCACGGGATAAACTCATTCTATTCCTCCTTCTGCCAAATAGTAATTTCCAGAGAACATTGTTCTTCAGTTTTGCGCTACTGCTTGTTTCTGGTACAGTCTAATCAAACTTTCCTTCACTGGAGGGAAAGACTTAACATCTRAGTCTTCCTTCACTGGCACAAAGGCTCTTTACCCTCAGTGGTCTCTGCTTTGGAGAGTCCCTCAGCAGTGCAAAGATCCTGCACCAGTACAGGTGGGAAAACCTTCTTTAAAATTCTAATTACTGATACAGTTGCTATTTATGAGGGCTATTATTAGGAACATCTTGGTTTTCCACCAGGACTCGAGATAATTATTTATTTTTTAAGGTTAGTGCAAGAAGGCCGTACTGTTTAAAGTCCTTATTAATGACCTGGATGATGGGACAGAGTACCCTCAGCAAGTTTGCGGATGATACTAAATAGAGGAGACCAGATGTTTCTGCTGCCATTAAAAGTATCTCAGCAGGCTGGAGAAATGTGCAGAGGAACCTCATGAAGGTTGAAACCAAGGGAAATGCAGAGTACTGTACATGAGGAGAAATAACTCCAACTACCACAGGCTTTGCAGAGTAAGATCTTGGAGTACTAGTGGACAAGTGGAACATTGAGCCAGCAATGTGCCCGTGTAGCTAAAAAGGCCAATAGCATCCTAGGCTGCTTGATGATGAGCGTTGCCACCAGGCCCGGGGAAGTGATCCTTCCCCTCTGCTTAGCRCTGGTGAGACCAGGTGGAGTGCTGGGCTCCCCAATAAAAGGAAGACATGGAAATATTGGAACAAAGGGCCACAAAGATGAAACACCTGACATATGAGGACAGGCTAAGAAGGCTGTGTTGCAGGATGACCAACAATCTTTACAGTCTTGGACTGTGTGGGTTTTGTGTAGGAGGGGGAGAAGGAGATTTACTGCATGACTCCACAACTTGTTTCAAAGATCAAAATTTACTACACAAGTTAAATGGTRCAAAGCAACAATTCATTAACAGAAACTTAGCTCAACTAGCATACTTATTTTCTAATTAAAGTGTAAGTTGTACTAATGGTAATTGCTTAGTAAACAGAAAAGCTAGCTAATGTACACTAATTTTAACTATCCAAATGAATGAACTAGGTAAACCAATTCTAGCTGATTTTACTCAGTTGCCTCAGCGGTCAACATACACTGAATGCCAGGGAAGTAGCTGTGGGAGGAMATCCCTGTCTAAGGAGTTCCACAAGTTGGCTGGCCTGCTGTTGTGTGTGAAGAGCCAAAGATGGCCTCTGGGGCCAAACTATGTATACCCTTCAGGGGAAGGTACAGTTGCTAGGCCAGATGCAGTTCTCTTCATGCAGTCACAGTCCCTAGGTTTTGGCTGCTGCAAGGTTCAAGTCTCCTCAGTTGTTGTTATGATGATTGTACTCCCCAGTCGTGGACTGGGGAGGCGGCTGAACACCTCCAAAGGCAGGCTGGCTGCCTTGAGTCGCACTGAAGAAAGGAGTTTGAGTGATGATGAATGAGGAGGATGCTTTACTCCTGCAGTGGTGGTCCCAAGGAGAGACCCCATAGCTAGGGTAAGGAGGAGTAAATTCCAGACAAAACAATGAACACTGCCCCAGCAGTGAAAGCTGGTATGATCTCTCACACCTGTCAGTCCTTACAGGAGGAGATAGTTCCAGACCACCACCATTAACCCTGCCCCAGCAGTGAGAGGACAGTTTGTTTCTCAAGGTTCTGGCACCTAAACAGGCCTTCCTTATCTCAAAGTCTTGATATCCCTTCTTTGGACTGTGGGGCATAGGAGTGAAAGCAGGTATTAATTCTCAAGGTCCTAATGCCCAGGCAGGCCTTATTTCAAAGTCCTGATGTCCTCCCTTTCAGAGCGTGAGGCCTGGGAATGCAGACTGCTTGTAACTGGGGCTAGATGGCAGGGGGGGGGAGGGGGAGCTGGGAGCATCCCCCACACGAGCTGGGGCTGTTTAGACTGGAAAGGAGAAGGTTCAGGGGCATTCTTATCAGTGTGTATACATGTTTGATGGAGAGGATTAAAAAAAATTCTTGGTGGTATGCAGTGAAAGGACAAGAGGCAATGGGCATAAATTGAATTACAAGGAATTCCACTTAAGAAAAGTGTTTTTGCTTTTGTTTTGTTTTAATCTGAGGGTTGCCAAACAGTAGAAGAGGTTGCTCAGAGAGATTGTGGAGTTTCCATCCTTGAAGATGTTCCAAACTTGACCAGACATGGTCCTGTGCAAACTGCTCTGATTGACCCTGCTTTGAGCAGAGTGTTTAGACTAGATGATCTCCAGAGGTCCCTTCCAACCTCTAGAGTTTTTGTAATTCTGTGAAATTGGCTTGTTGCTCAGACTGTATTGCCACAATGTTATGGTCAAGATTACACTTTGAGGCTACTATTTCAGAAGATCTATTTCCTTGCCTCAGTCATCACTGTTGCTACAGAGTCTTGGAGTCGCAGGTCTCCCTCAATCTCAGTTTGTCTTTTGGGGAAATACCAGAACTCTGGACGCTAAGTTATACTGTGTGGGCTGTATTAAATTCTTATGCAGCTGGAGATCTTCCGCAGTATGTGTGACATGCACCCTTACATACTTTTCACTGCAGCAGCCAAAAACTAGGGATTGTGACTGCATGAAGAGAACTGCTCCTGGCCTAGCAACTGTACCTTCCCCTGAAGGGTATATATAGTTTGGCCCCAGAGCCCATACCAGGCTCCCTCTCAGCTTTTTAAATGTGGTTTTGTTAGGCTTATTGTATCAGATCCAATTTATTTCYTAAACATGGAGGTGTATGCTAGCGTTTTCAGGTCTTTGGTAGCGTAAGAATTTTTTTAATGCCTAAGAATGTGCTATTCCATCTTCTTTCTTAGCTATTGTACTAGGTACTCGACTGGTAATCTTCCAGCCCAAGTATCCATTTCTGATATTTTGAGAATACTTTGTTTTGACTATGGGTGGTGAAGTCGCTGTGTTTTGGTCTGTCTGGCTGCTCTTTTTCTTCCCATTGTCCTTTAGAAAGGACTTCCATTGTGATCTTGCCTAATTGTCTGTGAATGAGCACTTTCTTCCTCTTGGAAATCTAATAACTCTAATAGGATCTGAATTTGTGCTTATATATTCTAAAGGGCACTATTTAAGCTCTTGAGCAAAATCAAATAAGCTGTTCTCTCTGCAAATGATTTTTCTGGTTTCTGTTGCCTCAGGTAATAAGGGAGATTCAGATGTTGATCTTACATAGCCATCATTTATCCATAATGGATATGGTATCAATCCAAGGTGTCTTCTGATTTTTGTTTAAACTAGGATGTTAGGCCCTGTGCTTTCTCATTAGAGGAGTTTCTTCACAAAATGTGCATCAAGATTTTTCTGTTTTTAATGCAGAAGAATAAGCCTCCTAGAATTTAGCATTCTCTCTGTCATGGACCATATATGCCAAACATCAAAGATAATTTGTCAGATAATTAGGAATCTATTCTGAGGATATTGGCTGTAATTAAAGCATGCATTGCAAGCTACTTTTCTTGGTTCTTCTCAGAAAGATCTCTAGCTCCAAAATCTTGCGTGGTTACCTCAAGCTCCACTAAAATTTTCAGTTATCAAAACTACGCTGCATTTTGTAGATCTGAACTGAACTCTTTTCAGGGAGGACCCTGAGGTTCCTATCCAGGTAGTGTCACCACTGTTACAAATTGTCCAATTTTCCAATTGTCGGCTTCACAAAGTTATAGATGTGTTGCACTAACCAGAGCTCTGAGAGTTGTAGTTCACAGAATCACAGAATGGTTGAGGTTGGAAGGGGATCCCTGGAGATCATCTAGTCCACCCCCCCTGCTCAAACAGGGTCCCCTAAAGCATGTTAGACAGGATTGTGTCCAGGAGGGTTTTGAGTATCTCTAGAGAAGGAGACTCCACAGCCTCTCTGGGGAACCTGTTCCAGTGCTCTGTCACTATCACAGKRAAGAAATTCCTCCTCATATTCAGGCTGAACTTCCTGTGCTGCAGTTTGTGCCCATTGCCCCTTGTCCTGTTGTTTGGCACCACTGAAAAGAGTCCAGCCCCATCCCTTGAGACCCCCCCTTAAGGTATTTGTAGACATTGATAAGATCCTTTCTCAGTCTTCTCTTCTCCGGGCTAGACAGTTCAAAGATCCTTTCATCTATTTGTCTGCTCCTTATCCTTCTCATCTTTTAATATCGCCTTAGATATCTGGTTGAAAKGAAAACAGTCTGGCCTTTATACCTCAAAGGAAAGAAGAAGAGACTGCTTTGGTACTGCTCTAAGTATTGTTGGGGAAAACAGTTCATCTCAGAGGACTTGAAGTTTGCAAACAGTCAGAGAAATGCACAGATATCTTTAGACGAATACATCCAGAATATCTTGAATTCTGGTAACTGGTATTTTTTTTTTAGGCTGGAAATATAATAGACTCCCCTAATGCTCCTATAGTGCTTAATGTATAGCACACTTATTGTGGGGCAAGAAGGGAAGAAATGTGAGGGAGTAAGCAAGCCTGATCTCTGGACTGTTTTTGCATCGCAGACTGGAGTGGTTTAAAAAAAATGAAGCAATGACTAGTAACACTGACAGAATTTAAAACACTTTTAAAAGTATTTTATGACCCTTACATGTGTGAGAATAATATCTGGACTAGTAGATTCTATCAATTTTCCTCATATTCTGTGGAAGTTAAATATCTTAGATACTTTATTTTCCATTATTTGACTTGTTTTTCCGACAGGCAGAACGTCTGCTAACTTGCAAGAGCACTCAAAAAAAAAAAAAAAAAAAAAAATTGATCAACCATTCCTTATTTTCATGGATTCTTTTAGAAATCAGCTCTGTTGTGCTCTGTGTGTAGTTTTTAATTAACTTTGAAATTATACCAATAAAACTACTGTAATCAATGTAGTTAAATGTTTCCTGTCTCCACTAGATTATTCTAATAATAGTGTGATAGTAAGAGATCAATGCTAAACCTATAGTCAGTTTTCATTTTTTAATAAGTTTTGCTCCTTACAAACTTCTTTTGCAATCCAATAACAACTTTTATGTGGCAGTAAAAATACCACAGTGTATTGATATAATGAAAATGTAAGAATAATCTTCCTGAACTAAACCTCTGGTAACAGACTAAACTAAATGTTATTGCATGGAGATTCTTAGGTTGGAAAAGACTCAAGACTTTTCTCCCTTCAGTAGATGTGTGTTGTTTCCATTAACTTTGAAGGAATTTGTATGCATGTATTAAAAGAAAAGAAAAGGTATAAAACTTGGCAGTTGGAGTGCTAGTTGTTAATTTGCATTCAGCTCCACAGTAAAATATAACACTTAAATAGCGGTATTTGTTCTAAAACTGCTACTGAATGGTAAATCTACCAACACTTCTGTAGACTTGACTGATGCTATCTTTACCCTTTGCAACTGGAAACCTGAAACACAGAGCTACTGTGTTCCAGACCACCAAAGCAATCAAAGGCAAAGCTGTGATTGAAACAGAGGAGTTTTTTGCAGCTGCAACTGCACATCTGCAGTTCCAGCTGAGCGAGGGCCTTTTTGGATGGCTACTCCTGAGGGTGGCAGCACCTGTGTATCACAGCTGATGCTGCCAAAGGTGTAATGGTCAGATGGTCACATAAACCGTTTAGTTCCTTCTTACACCTACTGTGGCTGTCTGTCAGCTCTGTGGTCTCGGTTTTGCTTTCCTCAATCTCAACTTAGCTGTTACTATGTTTAGCATCTTACGGTCGTGGCTTTTAAATATGTTTGGACCCTTCTGTCAGTTTATAGATGATGTTTTGTAGTAAGATTTTTATTATTTGCACTGAAGTGAATGACTTTGCACAGTGTACTATGTCTTGGACTATTTTTGTGTGATAGTCTGGTTCTTAGTATATTTTCTACCTGTTACGACAGAAAAGTTCAAATATCTTTGGTAATAGGAGTAGTAAATACAGATCAGTTGCAATCCAGCATAGATGTTGATACCTTCCTCTTGTTTTTTACAAACTGTATCTATATATAATGTACACATGCATATATATGGGTATGTATATAAATTAAAACTTTTTAATTTTTTGTCTTTTTTTCTTTTAGTTAATTCCCTGTGGACACTTTGATAAATCAACATAAATTAAATCTGATTTTTCTTTAGAAAGTCATGAAATTATTTTTCACAGCCTGTTTTAGTAAGCCTACGTGTTCTCATTATTCACTTTTTCTATATTTGTAATTATTCATGCGTGTAAAAGAGATGACCAGAGAGAAGAGCCGTAGGCTTAATGACTTATCCTTCATCAAAATGGCATGTAAAACTGATTGAAAGTTTTCTGTTGGTCAACAACCCTTGCTGTTGTAACTCTTTCCTGACAAGTCCAAACTCACGTGACCCTAACATTCTCTGGTTCAGAGTTTCACTGTATGTTCACAGTCCATAGTGACCAGGTACTTGCAGGGCTTCATCCAGTGTGTTCAGCTGTGGAGAAGTCACAGCAAACTGCTTTCCTCCTTATGGCCTCCACACACATTTCGATGAAAATTGCCTTTTCAGAGATTATTAGTTTTCTTAAAGAGTAGGAAAAATCTTCTATGTGCTGTGTTAATAAGGAGACTACTATCCTTTAGCCTAACTCCATATTTCTTATTAAAGTATCTTCTAAACTATCTTCTAAACTATCTCTAGAATAATTTATCTTCTGAATCTTTCTTCCTGTTAGGTTTTTAACCAAAGCCTTATTCTGTTCTTAGTGAAATAGGAAGTCTGTTTTGCTTATGCAGGATTCTCTCTGAAGCAGGTTTATGTTACTGCGGAAATGATTAAAGTATAACTTTAATCTGGAGTTCAGCAAAGTAAGTTTTGGACTGCCTTCAAATCTGATGTCAAGTACCTAAGAAAACTGTCTGAATGGTTATCTTAAACTTTCATTAGAGTTAAAGCAGTTTTTCTTGCATGGACAAGACAGTATAATAACTACATTTCCTCAGAGCGTGTTGGCTTAAGAGTTTTCTTGAATTGCAATCTTTTCCTGGGAGGGAAGAACTTTATCACAACTACTTGTACACAAATTACTTGAGTTAGGCTTGAGACTACCCTGCCTTTAAAATAATAATAATAATAATAATAAAAATTTAAATCATGCCTGTTGGCTGCAAGAGTACCTATAGGAGTAGGGGCAGTTGTGTCCAGACTCTCTATTTGGCAGTGCCTGTCTGTACATAGACGGTATGTGTGCACCAAAGTACAGTCTGTAAGTAGCATGTTCTGTAGTCAAGTACTGTGAATTAATTGCTCTGTTTTCTGCCTTTCCACTCTTCAGACCATCAGACTACTTTTGGTATAGATTTTTCTCACCTGCCCCCCTTCAGCTTTCTCAGACTAGTCTATCTGGAGCTCACAAGATCTCCTCTTCCTCTCCAGCAGAGGAACAGGCCTGCTGCTTCAGATAAATTATTTATAAGTAGGTGGCGTCTTTTTTTTTTTTTTTTTTTTCCAAAACTAACTCATCAATTTTCATTGAATGTTAAGAGACATAAAACCAGCTGTGTTGTTTACTCCTTTATTGATGGACTAATAACCTTTGATTATATTCACTTAACAGGCAGATGATTGATTTGTGACCACAGTGAAAGTAGTTTATTTCTTTGTACATTGTTGAATATGCATTTTCCTCCATATCATAGAGGAAAAAGTATTCTATCATGGGGTATGTTTGTATTTAGAGATAATAAATGCAAATTGGTGTCCTTTATTTTTAGAAAAATTAGCTAAAGCAGCAAATCTGTGAAGCTTCCACACATTATTTTGGTGTGCTGCTTTCCAGGCAGATGAATGCAACAGTCGTCACTGTTGGTTTTGAGTTGGCGAAGCTGAGCACTGTCAAGTGACTGCAATAAGCAAAACTTTGTATCTAGCAACATGCTTGTGCATGTCCTGATGTATATGAAGATGCTATGGTGGTGATTTAGAAGTGAATTGGTGATTACCTCTAGAACTAGCCTAGAGAGCATTCCTGGCTTTTTTAGATAACTTAATTGCATGAGTTTGTTAACATACATTTTAGGTGATATTATTTAAGCTTATTGCTATCTTCAGAACTTTTAAACTCTCTTYCCAAGTTACCTGTTTTTAAATAATCTGTTCAGCTTTGCTTTATTACTCAACAACATTGAGACTTTTGAACTAAGTATTTTATTACTAAAATATTAGTGATAGTCTCATCTAATATTTTATATGCTGTTTTGCCTTTCTGCCTATTGGTGATAAAGAAAAATGGATAGTGTAATACATCTAAGTTTCATGAAGTAATTTTAAAAGTAGAACAGTGTATTATTAGCTTCATTTCTGAAAGATGCACCAACTGCAAAATTGTAGTTGTGTTCCAGGTGGATATATCAAAGTGCCTAAACATTCGGAATATATTGTTTATTTTGTAGATACTTAGTTATTTTTAACCATTTTGCTTTATGACACAGTTTTTGACAACTTTTCTAATAGCTTTGCTACAAGATTCTTAACTGTAAWCAAAATATAAAAATATATATTTTTATAATATTCTGAAAATCCATTTTGTGAAATAATCTTCTTTAGCAAAGGAAAATTGAGCCCTGAAAGTGATGTGTGGTTGAAGTGAATTGGTTATATTTTTAGTGTATTAACTAAAGAGGCAGACTTTTATGTAATTCAGTAAAAAGAGATGCATTCAGCAAGAATTATTTATAAATACATTATTTGTCTTCTATTTGATATGTACAGAACAGGCTATAATCTAAGTTTTTGATTGTGATGAGTAACTTTTAAACTCAAAATTAAAGGGAGGTTTCTTCTATGTTGATGAAAAATGTAGAAGAATCATGAAGAAACATAATTTGCAGTAGATGGCAATTTTTCTATGCAAAATATAGTGTATATAAATATAAATGAGAATACTTAGTGAAATAGCTGTAATAGTGTTTTTCTCCATTTATATGGTTAAGATATGTAAATGCCTATTTCAAGTAAAGGCTTTCAGTTCCCTATTGCAGTGAAAGACTGAGGTATGAATTAAGACATCAGAGAAGGGAAGTTAGTTATGTAACTTACTCAGAATGAAAGGATTTTTTTTTTTTTTTTTTTTTTTTAATCCAGGCTGTATTTCTCGTGGAAACTAATTAATTAGGCAGGGTTAAGGGAGGGCTGCCAGTTTTAATACATTGCCTATCATCCTCTGTAGTGCACAGTTATTTTTCCTCATCTGACTTGTTTTTCTCTTTTCCTTATACAACAGATGTACACAAAATCATAAGCATGTATCTTGCTAAGCTTTTTTCATAAATTTTAATCAGAAACCAATGAAAACTAGAAAAAGCTCTCTCTGATTCTCCTTCTGCATGCCATATGTGGTTATTTACACTGTTTAAAATGCAATTATATCCAAAATCATATAAATTTTAAACTTTACAGCAGTATAAGCAGTTATTCTGTGTGATAAGGTAGAGAAGAATGAGTTCCTTTATATCAGTTGCTGCTGAGGAATGAAGTAGTTAATTCTTTGTAAGATTAGATGAGCTGCTACCATAATACAAGGAGAAGCTCCCTACTCTTTCATTGGCTTCATAGGGGTTAACCGCTCCCTATACAGCAAAATAACAATCAGATCTAGTGTTTATTGCCACCTTTAGCTGTGTAGCATGCTTATTGTACTATATATGAGCTTCCTAAAGCTACTCAAAATACACAGTTGGCAAGCTAAAAGGCAAATAAAGTATTATCACCAGTAGTAGCTGTCTGTATCTTCAGTGCTGTTTGGATGTAGAGAACAGGCTGTTGGAGACAGTTTTCTAATGTCTACAGAGTGACCGGAATTATTTATTCTTCCCTGAGGAGAAAGATCAGTGGCAACCTTTCCCCAGGCCTSGAAGGGAAAGACTTTCCTCTGTAGCACATTACGCAGAATGTTATTTTGTTTCAATATGTTGATACTTGTTAGTACCATTAGAGGCGGAAAAAAAAAAGTGATCGGGAGATTAGTGGTGTTGATGTGGAATCACTTCAATTAAGTAATATAATCCAACTATAATAACTCCTGGATATTCAGCCTGCACTTCTGTAATTTCACATTGATGGTACAGTAAGAGCCATGAAATCAGTTAAAAATCAATATACTTTCAATCAGGGTCAAGAAGCAAATGAACAACACAAAAAGGCCAACTGAATTGAAAAGGAAAAATCTRCTTCTGAGAAGCAAGAAGAGCAGCCTATGCTAACCACTTTCACCATATTTATTKAAAAGTGATAGAGAATTAATGGGTAGCCCTTGATTTGTTTTCTGTATTATGAAGTTGTTATGCCTTCTATAATATCCTTGCACATGAGTGAGTATCCTTTCTTTAGAGCACTTTAATACTAACAGATGATAAAGTTGATTTGAAGAAGATGACTGCCTTAGTTGAAGAAGGGTGYGGAAAAAGCAGAGATTGAAACYGTGAAAATCAGATGCCAGCTCTACYGTATATTGCTAAACCAGATAGTCATCAGAGACAAGTAGAACAGAAATAAATGTTGTATGCACAAGCTTCAGCAAATGCTCTTCATGTTATACTGATGTTTCTTAARCAGCTTTGCTCTCTCAAATACTCAGATCGAATGGAAGCCATCTGCAAAACTTAGACTGCTGAGGTGGACTTTGTCACTTTGCCACTGCTACCTGTGTGTTGGCAGAACGCCAGCTACAGCAGCTGACTCTACAGTCAGTAGGGTACGTGGTCAGACAGTGAGAAGGACCTGGAGACCCACCTCACAGGGGCTTCTTCTGGTGGATTTTTGTCTTTTCTGGAAGGACTGGGTTTGTTTAACATCTCTCTCCTCTTTTGATGGTATTTTCTGGAACAAACTGGATAGCCAAGTTCCAGCAGCCCAAATCCAAACATGAACTGGTTGCAACGACTGAAATTCTGCTAGATGTAAGGAAAAGCTGTGTGCTTCTCTGAGGTGAAAACTGCAGAGGTTGCTAACCATGCCACCGTAAAGAAGAGTGAGACAGGTAGCAGAGCTCTACATTTTTCTTGTTACTGGCAAACTAATAGTGGTGTTCTTGTGAAGTACTAAGTAGAATTAACTTTCTATGTCCTAAAATAAGTCTAGGTAGATGGAGCAAAGAAATTAATTAGCCTTTCTGAGTAATAAATCCTTCTAAAGTATAATTGGACTGGGGATGTTACACTTTAATAAAGGCTAACTTTCAGCTGATCGAGCAGTTCCTTGGCCTTTGGTCTATGGAAAATAAAGTTGATCTCAATGCCAAGGTTGCAGGCAACTTCCGCAGGTGAGGGTTTACATGACCAGATATGGTTATGCTGAATTCTTCTGAGCTACTTCAGATTTCACAAATTACTCTGACAGAATTCAATAAAACTAAAAAGGACAGATCCTAAATCAGTTTTTACCCTAGTCTATGTCTATTTTTTACAAACATTTGATCACTTAAAATCCTTATTTTTGCTTTTGTTTTCACCTAGTTCCTGAGTGTGGCATTGTTTACTCCATAGGGCTAATAAAAGAATAGAGGAATAAATATCCCCTTCAGTGGGTTACAGCCCTTATTTCTACATGAACCTTAGTGGCAATTCTTTAGAAACCATAACATTTGAACCTGTTGGAAAGAAAATTGAAACAATAATTCAGATGCAAATTTTAAATCAATAGTAAACCTTGTATCTAGAAGACTGTCAACTTATTGATATTCAATTAAATAGCAGCAAAGCAGTCCTTAGCCTTTTGTTGATGTGTACTGCATGTCACAGTGTTTATACTGCAACATGTGTTTGAAGTATGGTATAATCCCTACGGAGCACATTGTTGCTTCTAAGCTTCTCTAGATGTAGTTTAATCTGTCTCTAGTAGGAAATTCTATCTCCTTAAGTACAGGAGTCTGACATAGCCACTCAGGTGTTTACTCTTCTCTGTGGTACTGAGCTCTGCCTGACCCCGAAGCTCTCACAGCGTTAGCATGAAGCATGAGATGGGGAAAATGGCTAAAAATAAATACTTATTTGTTATAAACACAATCCTGATGACCTGAACAGTGATGGGAAAGCACACTGTATTATTATTTGCAGTTATCACATGAAAAACGGACCTTTCACTGTTCAGAGAAAGCTCTTATGGTGAACTTATAAGACATGTTATAACATGTGATGGTTTTTACTTAAAAGGGACAAACTCAGCATCATTTCTCTTCCCTCACTTATTGGCACTAACTCTACAGGCAAAGAAATAAGTTTCTTAAGAATTATCTGRATTACTGAAAGAAATGGAATACAAGGCAGATATAATACTTCATTTTATCCCAGATTTCTCTAGATGCGTGGCCACGCTTAAATTATTTTATTTATCTATTACCTATATTTCAGTAACTTTGAATGCCTGAACCGTGGCTGAAGCATGTTGTGCTTTTAGTCTTTACCCATAACCATATGTGAAGAGGCTTTGTTGGCACAATTAAGTTGTGGGTGACTGCTAGCTATAGCAAGCAGAGAGACCTTCAGTGTTCTCTATTTTCAGTGAAAATTTATGACTTGGTCATCTTCTTCCCTGGGCAGCCAGGATACGCATCGTCTTTTATAGTATAATAGACTTCTAATCAAATCTCCAAATGATTTAACGAAACTTTCAAGTTCTCGTTAACCAACCAGTGCTGATAGAGAGCAGAGACTTGACAATTATTCACAGGAGTGTCAGCTATTTTCCATGCACTATTCAGCATCAAGACTGTATCTGGATCTGCATCTGAAAGCCCAACTGTGGCTAGCTGGAAACAAGGCTGATTGGTGGGTTTTATTTATTTTTTATCTATTCTGTATACAAGAGATTTCTGCTTTTTGATGCTAATTGTAGTTGATTGTGGACACAGTCCATGGTTGTTTCCAAGTTCTGGCTGTCTAGCTCTCAAAACTTGGCCTCTGAATTTGCTTACAATAGGTTCTGTTTCCTAATCCTGGTATCTGTTTATTAGCAGCCTGTCTGAATTTGTTTCTGCCTTGTCTGCTTCTGTGGTCATGGGCTTTCATTTGTTCTGTGAACTCCTTGCTAAACTGACCTCAGACTATATCTGGCATTGCATTTCTATAAAACACAATTCCTAAGTTCCCTTGATTCTACTTTTGGCTTGTTCTTGCCATGGCTTAGCTGTTTCCATCTGTGACAGCCAGGCTTTAGGTCCTGTAAGCATCTGTATTTCTCAAGGGACTGTCAAAATAAGCTCAGATCAGCTAAAACTAGATGTCTGTGCAGCTATGCACTTCTCAAACTATTATCTTGAGCCAAAGCACTGGAAATAAGTAGGTGTTATGATAAGCTGGGAAGATCGCTGGACTTTGTGGTTTATTGGGTAATACCTTGCCACCAGTTCTCTCATGTTAACTGTATTTCTGTACATATCTCTGCCTACAATGATGTCAAAAAGGCTGGGAGAAGGTAACTCATTGTAGTAGAAAAGTAGAACAATGATTCTGTGATATTTTCAATGATAGCAAAATGAATTTTCTGTTCAGGCGTCTACTTGAAATGAGACTAAAAAATGAGCAAGCATATTACATGTCTTGTATGCAAATAAAAAWTTTCAAAACTTATTTTTGCTATTATGAAATGGCAATCTGTGCTGCAATAAAAATAACGAGAGCTTACAATCTCCAGAGGGTTGTGTGTAGTTTCTGCAGTATTTCTCGTTTGCTGGCCATCTTCCATAATATGAATTTCAAGACCCAATTGTACATTTATGTGTATATTTTTCTCATTGGAGATCAATACTTTTTCTCATCGGTTCAAAGTGTTTGCTCTCTGTTACAGGATAGAAAAGGTTGGCTTCCATCAAAGGTTCAAGATTTTCAAATTCTCATTTGATTAAGAGCTAATGCTCTGGTAAAAGAAGCTGAAACCTGAGAGAATTCAACAGTTGCATGTAGAGTATTTTGAATTGCTGCTGATTCTTATAGTCTGTTAAATGCCCTCTGTGATGCATATGTAGCACTAATATCCCATGGACGTTGCTCTATCATTATTTCATTTGAAATTGAAAATTTTGTAGAGGACAATGATAAAAGTATAATGAAGCAGACAGGAAGCGAATTTAAACCCATTTCTGTAAACTGGTCTTTTAGAATAACAGTTCTGGAATGTAGGTATTCCTTTGTTGAGCAAAGGATATATGATATATAGCGTGTATGGTAGAGTTTTATAATCCATCGACCAGTTAACTATTCAGTTTTACCAATGAACAAGTATGTTTTGGGCATTCTTCTTAGGGTTCATATGCCTACATAAACATACGTGTAGCAATGGATAAGGAAGAAAAATGTTGGGAGATATGCTGGAGCAGAGAGATATCAGTCAGGCAGGTTTCCTTTCTGTTTATTGGGGTGTGGTGTTTCACTGTTTTTTCTTTTTTTTTTCAAACTATTGGTTTCTCAGATTTAAAAAGAGCTAATGACAAGACTTAATTTATGCATAGCCCTGTATTTGCTCTGAGTAAGATTTTAAGCTTTTAATTGGTTTGAGTTGTTTAGGGCTTTATTCTTCTCTCAAAAAACAAACAAAAAAAAGGACTAAGTTTTTCTTCTTTTATTTAAACTTTTATCCTACAAGAGATTTAAACTATAAAATACCTTTTTGTTTAGATATTTCTTCTTCTGCATGGATGTGTTTGTGAATAGGAGTATTTCACACTTCTGAGTACATTTCCCACTGTTTTCTCCATGATAACCAGGCAGGCTGAGGTTTCTGTGCTTGAAATCCTGACAATAAGTTGACTGTTTAACTTTGCAAAATTGCAGTAGTCTGTTAAAATATTTGACTTTAAAGTCATCATTCCAATGCAATTATCATAGCAAACCTTCACGCTATTTTTTTGTATGTTATATGAGATACGATGCTGTTTCTTCTTTTGTAATAATTACTTTGCATTTTTCCCTTTCAGTGCCTAGGCTTGGTGGTTTTGCCTTTATTTTATATACTYGGAACTTCCTAGATAGTAACCTGAGAGGCTTCATGATGCTGTTTTATTAAGCAGTGGAGATATGAATGCTTGCTGCAGTGCTGCTCCTGCACAAGTGCAGGGACTGACTTCCTGACATCTCCAGCCTGCCCTTCTGCAGCACTTCCTCCTTCCACCTGTTCCTGCTGTCACCACTGATATTTGAGTTGGTGCTTGTATTGCCTTGGTTTTGACATTTTTTTTTAGCTAACAATTCCTTTATTACTCTAATTCTGGAAATGGTGGCAAGTCTGTGAAAAGCGGGGTTGTTCATGATATGTGATGCGAGTTCTCATGCAAAACATTTAACTTCCAATATATATTTGGTTTTGTTCATATTCAGTGCACAGACACTAACACTGGCATTCTAGGACCTGATCTGGAACTAATGGCAGAATAAGCATTTTACTTCCTGTAAATGTCTCTTAACGGTATTTAAGAGACATTATCTTAATGGCAGTGAATTACTCTTACTTGCTAAGGGTATCTTTAAAAGATGAATTTAGGCCACAAGTATTTATTTCGCTCTTTGCTAAAAGTGTGTAATAGAAAGGAATAATATGAATGCCATGAGATCTAAATCTTCATTCACCAAATATGATAAAGGCCATGAAAATAACAGACGTTTCTGGATTGTGTATTGAAGAACTGTGAGAATCTGAAGAAACTTGGGGGGAGGGAGGGAAAGGTTTTGGCCAACCTGGAAGCAGAATGGTTTGATATAGCAAAATGAACAAAATACAGATATTCAGGTGATAGCCTGAAATACTTAGCTTGCCTGTAAAGAAAATATTCTTTCATTTTAACTTAAATTCAATGAAGAGGATGAAATATTTTACCTCAAAAATGTTGAAAGACAAAATCTTGACTTCTATGTTTGTTTATTTATTTTTCTTAGTTACAGCTAATCACTGAATTTTGATCTATTTCACAAATGGCTTTGATCTTGGAACTGTATTTTTTTGTAAGTAAATGAGTTTTGATAAATATTGTACAGGTCTGTGCGCCACATACTAAATCCAACTATATATAAATACTTGTGCTCTGACTGGGTTCCACGAGTTTCTTAAATGTGTGGGTAACTGTTAGTTTTACAAAATATTGAGAAGGAGAACTCATATATTGTATGGCCATTTTTATCCAAGTTATATATTATTTGAGAGAGTACTATTTGATATAATGGTGAAAGAATGGGAATAAAAATAACTAATTTATGTAAATGTCAGGGTTTTTTTGTTACATTGCATTGTTTTCTGTGTTTTTTCGCCCAAACATTATTTTGATTTACAGTGGTACAACTGAATTTAACAGTTCCTTGCTTTTTCAGTGGCTGCAAGACGGTGCTGTCCGGGCATTATCCTGGTGTGGAAGTGACGTGGAAGGTGCCAGACATGTCCCAGGGAGGCTGTGCCCGGTGCTCCCTGAGTGAGGAGCTCCTGGCAAGGCAGTGCCACTGCTGGGCATGCCATGCCGCTTTCAGCCTCTGTGGACTGATGATGCCCTCAGCACGGAGGATAAACCCCTTCATTTTCTGTATGCAAACATTTTGGGCAACATTAAGGCCTCCCTTTGTATCTTACAACCTTTCCTTTTCCATCACTGTAAACCTTTTGGGGGACTTGCATGACATAGGAGAAAGGTATCAGTGCCAGTATTCAGGCTTAAATCCTTAGCTCTGATTACTGATTGTGTTATGTATGAACTGGGAAAGTGGTCAGGAATTCCTGATCTTATGATCTTTTTAAGACAGAGTCTTTATAATTTGCTTGGGACAATGACGTATTTTCCTTTATTATATTTGGCCCATAGATGGGACTAGGGTGCATATTTTGTTATTTATACATGTTTGGATCCCACATTCGCACCAAGAATGTAAATAATGTATTCCATATGTAATGAAATTTACTTAAAAACATTCAACAGTYGGTCATCAGTACCCTTCCACAAATGGAATTCAAAATATAAAATGAACTATGTGTGTTGTGTTCTTAGTGAAGGTAGTTTGTGTGGCACATTTGATTTTTTGGGGTTGTGGAGAGTTGGTTGGTAGGGATTTTTTGTTTGTTCTGTTGACTTTAAATTTTGACAGTTTGGATTTGAATGATGAAATATAAAGCAATGCTAAATACGTAGAGCAGTTGTGTATATGTTTAAATGAGAAAGTGCAACTGATTGTGGTGGATTTGTATTTTACTAGCTATAGGTCAATAGAAATTAGTTTCTAAAAATAACTTCTTACCAAGGTCAAGCAGATAAAACTTGGTATTTTGAGAGCAAAGATCTGTACTGTATTTTTTTCAAAGTATATCTGTTCTTGAGTATGTTCTGGTATCTGTGGCAAGATCAACAGTGGTAATGCTGTCTGATGCTGTCTGTCTGTCATTGAATGACACTCAAAATTATGATGTTACTTTGCTAAGATGAACATCATATGGAAGTCAACAGAGGTAGATGGTACAGAGAATAATGAGATAAAAATTCAAAGAAATGCAGCCATGGAGAGTGTATGTTAAGGCATAATTCCTGTGGCAATGAATTGACTTAGTAAAGTAAACAGAATTCCAGATTAATTTGCTCATCGCATCAGGCTAAATGATAAGGAGTCAAGAATGAAATAATATAAAGAGTGTGCATATTTGAAAAAAATCTTACCGCTCAGTTCCTGCATGCTGTACTGCATGGTTTTTGGTATGGAGAGATCCTGTATAAATCTGTTTATAGTACATCTATTTGGGTATTGTTAGCTCTTCCTAAATAGTAGCTGACAAAGGCTGTCATTGAATTGTTTGCACATCATGATAAAAAAAATGCTGGATTGTTTACACAAGGATGATTTTAATGTAATTGCTGATAGAAGCCTGTAGCTGGAAGGTCTTCAAGCAGTTAAGTGTTCTTAAATTGTTTTTCTTTAAATGTGAAATCAAGAAGTGTGAAAAAGGTGTTTCTAAAATGAGAGGTTTTGATGTAGTATATCACCTCCTGTTTTAGTCTTACAGTAAACAGCTTTTTGGAAAAATGAGCTGTCTTAGAAAAACTGCTTTAACAACAGTGATTTGAGGTCATGCATGCATATACTTGCAAAAAATCTCATTCAAGCATGTCCTCACTTCTTGCCTGCTTAGCTACTTTTTTAGCAGTTAATTTCCCATTGAAGTGTGGAATCATGCTGACATTGAACAAAATCATAACTTACCAACTGTGTTCAAATCCGCTGCATAGCAAAGAGTGTCTGTTTTGATGTTGGCACAGGGAAACAAAGCATTTTTATTACTAAAGAATAATTTCAGCACAGTGATTTTGCTGGCTAGTATTATCATGCAAACACAAAAACTGGAAGAATGTTTTTTACTTCCTTATTTCAGAAAAATCAGTGGCTGCATCTTAAAGTTGTGAAATTTAAATATCAGCCTCTAGATTAGATTTTATATAATTTTGTCAAGTTAGATTTTATACTTTTTCAGAAATACGTCTATTCCTAAAAATTCTTAGTGGCAGTCATTGTGCAAAATATAGATGACATTGAAGGGAGGAAAACATTAGAACTATAAGTTCTTTCCTGACATGATGGAAACTTATCACAGTGCCTTCTAAATAATGCAAATTACACAGAAGTTACTTGATATTCTCTTGACATGTTTGAGGATAAACTTTGACATAACTAGAGATTAAATGTTTTTAGCACTCTTTTGGGGAAATAGTTTTGCCAGTGAGAATATCATCTGCTTTCAAAAAACTGATGTCAGAAGACAGTCATATCTCTATTAGTAATCTATATTTTCATGCACTCATCAGAACTGGAAGCATGTTTGATCTTTGGCAAAATGCATCTGTAAATAAAAAGATAATTGCATGAGATTATTGGCAAAGTGAATAGAGGCCATTATCTGAACTCAGTAGTCTACCTGTAATGAGTATTGAGTTTGTTTCCAGCTTATTTCAGAAGTTCAGGTACAGTTTACTTCATGACACATCAGGCAGGTGAATGCACTTCCAGAAATCCATTACAGGCATTCACGATTCCTGAGGTAGTGCTATGTTTGGACATTTGTARTCTGAGAGAAAAGAGTTAAACATTCTGTTTTAATTCCTATTCATGTATTTTGAATTTTATTATGTAAGTATGGACAAACGTATACTGAAATTCTTAAGTTGATTTTTTTTGAAGGCTGAAGTTTCAGCTATAGGTAGGCCAAATATATAACTTCTTGCATCATGTTTTTCAAAAGTTGTCTTCGAAACAGTTCTATAGATATCCGAGGTTTGTTTTATGTTCACAGATCTTTTATCTAGACCTCTGTCAGGACAGTTGATAATTCTCYGGGTATTGTAAACTCTAGAAATACTTGCAGAATACTGCATGGCAAACAAAGAATCATGAAAGCTCTAGGGTCCCATCAGTAGGCATAAGCATCAATAGAGATTTTACAGTAGCTGTAAACTGTTCAAGTCTCCTGAAATTTAAAATTCCCAGTGGAATTACATTCAGGATGAATGTGACTAGTCAAGGGAGAACAGCCTTATTCAAATGAACCTTCAAATTCAACCAAAACATTGTCATCTGAAAAATTTTCATTTGTGAAAGGAAGACCATTCCCTTAGCTTAAGACTACTGCATGAAATATACAGAAGATAAACTGTGGTCAGTTATTAGCAAGCCTTGGTGATGAAATGGTTTTKCCATTGCTCATGAATTTACAATTTCCATTAAGTTTCATAGAGTGCTGTTTTTTTGGGGGAGGGGAGGTATGTTTTTTTTAGCTTTTGAACACTGTATATACAGCCCTATAACCAAGGGAGATTTATGGTAAAAATGACTGTGATCAACCCAAGTTCTCATAACATTCAGATAGTATTTTCTAAAGTGATTCTTAAAATCAGAATCAATACTTCTTTTGAGGGTTATGAAGACCTTTCTTATTCTTATGAGCAAATTCTTCACTTTCCCTAAAATATTTTTAGTAGATGATCTAAAAAGTTGAGAGAAAGGGTATCTCTGCCTTGTGGAAGCTAGGTGCAAGAGGGATCTTTAGTTACTGCCACTAGTTAYGAATGTTCCTATTGGACTTACTGGAAACACAAAAATGAGTCTTAACCCAAACATTAATAAAAAATAAATATTTCTTTTTGCTCCTACAACAAAAAAACTGTAATAGATTTTATAAGTGATGTATTATAAAATATATAAATGATATATATATAAATGATGTATTATAAAATTCCAGAAATTTGGAATTTAACTGCAAAGTTTCTGCCCTTCCTTTCTTACATGTTTCTTACATATTTTATAGCTTTTTGCCTTTTGTTTAAGAAGAATCTAGCTTCGTTAGTTACTGTCTTGTAGCATTGCTGAGTCTTGGGGCAGTGAGAAGGCTAAAAACAGGCTGAGTAGTCTGGGTGCAGTATCCATTTGCCATGGTGAGACTGTGCGATGTTTGTGTGTTATGTCCAGCACTGAATTTGTGTGAGTAAGCACCAAAAATTATCAAATGCCATATTTTTTGCTACTTTCATTACTCTTTTGCATATTATTTTGCTTTATCTTAAAAAAAAATGGATCAGAGCTAGCTAGAACTCTAACCCAAATCGGCTAAGGTTTTTCTTCAAAAGATTGTCACGGGAAGAGGGATGGTTCTTGAAATCCTTTGCAGCTAAAAGTTATACTGTTGAAAAGTCAAGCTAGGTTTTCATTTTAAACTTAAAATGCTGTAGTTGTGCTTTCTTTACGAAAGGTTTACAGAGGGATTCACCAGTGGTTGTTAGCCCGACTCAGCTCTTTGAACCACAGTTAACTGCTCAGGACTGCAGAGTGACAGGATACTACCGACATCACTGACTCCTTGAGCTTATGTTTCATGGTAATTGATACACCACCTTCCATTTTGCATTAGTCAGTGCATTTCCCTTGCCTCGGGCTTCGTTTGCCTTGCTCTCCAGCACTGACAGCAGCTGCAGCCCAGCCCAGAGCTTTCTCACTGGACTCTTTCTAATCACTGCAAGTTGGTGAGACAGCAAAGGGATTGCAGCAAACTCAGTATTTCTGAGTTGGTGAGAAGAAGTAAATTTATACTTGGGAAGGAAACTCATTTGTCAGCTCTCAGCAAGAGGGGCTTGTCCCTTTCTTCATGCTTTGCTTTTCCTGGAAACCCTTTTTTGTACTGTTCATTCCTTATGGTATTCTTCTGTGTCCCTGTGGGTTCTGTTCCTACCTGTTATGCCCTGTTACGTTTTTTTTTTTTCTTTTTTTTTTCTGGGTTTCTAAATCTTGGTCTTCGAAAATGCTTTGGTTTCTCCAAAACGTCTATATTTTCATTTCAAAATCTCTCTTGAATATTTTCCAGTCCTCTGCTTTCCTTCACTATGCACCTTTTCAGGCCATTAAATGCACGTATTTCAGAGCCCACAGTTCTCAACCTTCTCAGTTGCCTTCAAGGGAGATTATGAAAACAGAAGGAATTTGCTCCTAAATTCCTTTGTCTTTCAAAATCATGTTATCAAGTATACTGTCTCTACTCTGAAACGTCTCCTCCTGCAAGAAAAATCAGGAGCTGCCTGACCTGACATGCAGAGCTGGATTCTGATAAACATAGCACATTGGCACTGCTGCCAAAAACTATCATGCTACATGAAGAGAACGGGATTTTCTAACTTGCAGCTTCTAAATTCCTCAGAAGGTTATGTTTGGTTTGAGATCTACCATGTGTGGTTTCAGAGCGTTGTCAACATCTCTCTAAAATAAAAATGTGTTCATTTTGGTTTTCCCGAAATAGCTGCATGAATATGGAGAGAGATAGGGAGAGCTGTTCAAATATGACACTCCTGAAGTTTATATGCCGAGGTGATTTAAAAACAAATTTGTTTGAAAAGATATTCAGTATTTTATGACTTGAGCCAGAGAAAGATTGGATCACTGTGTCACCTTTTATTGCCTACCATGAAAGCAATGTCTTTCAGTAATTGCTAGTAGATCTTATCCAAATTATAGTACTGGCATAATATAAAGACAGCATGCATAGCTTTCCAATTAAATTAACATATAGGACCTTTATTCCAGCATATTTTACATTATTTTGAAAACAGATTATTTGAACTACCTTCCAGATTTCCCATAATTTTTCCATGTCTGAAGGGACAGCTCTAACCTATGTWATATAAAAGATACAAATTTAATTTTATAACGAATAATTATTCTGCCTACTTGAATATCATGCCCCTTTGAGTTCAGCACTGTCTCTGTTGCATGTGTCTGTATTGGGTGGAATGTAGTGGGCCAAGCCAGATAAATGGGTTTTTGTGGGGTATATAATTAATAATATTGTCAAAGATACTGGTTTGTTACAACAAGMTTGATGTGGAACAGAAGCTTTATATTATGCAGTATCTTGTGTCAACTGATGGATCAGGAGGATAAATATCAAACATAAATATCATATGCAGATATCCAAATACAAACTGCTATCTATGATGAATGTGTATTCCAGCATCTGTTGATTATCAAGTCTTTGCTTATAGTAGATTTGGTTGGCTTGTACTTCAGACCAATATTTATAACTGTTTCTAAAAAGAATAATCTTACATGAGACAGCTTGAAAGTTCTGAAGACTGAAGAATATGTAAAACTAAACTATGATTCAAAGCTTTAATAAGGTAATTATTAAATATAAGTAATGCCACCAATATTAGTCGTGGTTATATAACTTGATATTAAGGGCTCTTTGCTTATTTTTCTTAAAAGCTCAGTTTAACTCATCAAATATTTGTGTTTACAGCCCATAACTACATTGTATTGGTGCCTGCAATTCTGTACGTAACAAATACGCATGTTTGCTACCTGATGGATCACTGGGATCAGTTTGGGATCTTGTATTCTCAAGGTCATCTAAGGCTTTTGGTAGGTGACATGTATTTCCCCTGTTCTCTGTGAGATTAGCATACAGCTGTCTTTTGACATCAGGGGACTCTGAACTCAATTTCATATACTGAAAAATTAAGTGCACCCACTTGCCTCTTCTACTGTACAAACAGATGTGTTGTTTGATTGGCTATAAATTTAATGGCACTAAATAACACTCTTGGTGCTATAACGTTAGCAGAATTCGGACTTAATATTATCAGCCGTGTTCTTCTCGACACAGAATTTAAAACCTTAATGCTATCCTCATTCCCCAATGTATTTGAAGGCTGAGGAAGTTAGCAAAAGCTTTATACTCTATGCTACGTTTACAAGGTTGTGTGTGCAATCATTAATTGAAAACCTTAGCTGAGCATCCTTTATAGAGTGCCACTTACAATGGCAAAATGGAATTACTGCGAATTCTGGAGATAAAAAATACACGATCCCACTAGTTGTGGTGATGGAGATTCTGTGTGACTGCTGATTTACTTTCAAATAGCTATTAGAGACTGATACTTTATTAGTGATGATCACTACTCATCTGGGTTGAATTAAAAAAAAAATCTGATACACAGATAAATAGTCTTGTAGCCCAAACAGTATTCCATTCAAATTACTGTATTGAATACAAATACTAGAAATAAAACATGCTTTATACACTAAGAGAACAGAAAAACTRGTATGATAATGTGAACCTTAATGTGTCATGATGATATCTGGAAGTGAAGTGTCCCAAAAGTGTTCATCATTGCATGGATGAGAAATCCAAGACACTTACTAACATGCTGATGTGAAAGGTGGAGAATATGGAGAACAAGGAAGATCAGTTATGCTCCCATAAGCGTTTGCTTTATAGTCTATTCTATTTTTTTTTCTAGTCAACCTTAGCAGGTTACCAAACAAACATAGAATCAGTTCTTGWGATATCATCTACTGTTCTTCTGAAGTTAGAGCATCTAGGCATCTATGGAAAAAAAAAAATGTATCTGAAATTTAACAATAAGGTCCACACTAGTTTGGGGAGGAAGGAGACAGGATGCAGGAACTTGGGTTAGTTAGTTGATGCATAGTTCCATAAAGAACTGTATTTTTGTGTTTCAGCTTCTCCTATTGATGCCCCTCTTGTTGATATTGCCATTAACAGTGCCTTTTCCTGAATTTGTCTATAAAAACAGAAAAATAAAAAATGTGATACCAAAAAGGCTAAAACAGGAACAGTGGTAATGAGGAAAGCTATTTCAGGTTAGGCACTCATATTCTGGAAAACCTAATTTTTTTGCCTTTTGCAAAAGTGTGATCTTTTATTCATATAACGTGTCAAAGGATCTCTTTTTTTAATTCTTTGGAAATTGAGAGTAATAAGCATCCTTTTGTGATACATAATGTTTTTGCCTTAAAAGACTGAGGAAAAGTATTTATATTTGTTGCAGGGTGATAATACCTTATGATCTTTCTTGGACCATTCTCCAGCAGAAAGCATCTTATATTTTTATGAAAAGAACTTTAGAATATGTGGAACAATGGATTATTGATAATCATTTAATTATTTTAAGAGTCTTATTTCTACATACTCACTTTCTGCATGTTTATATTTAGCTATAATAACATGTTTTTGAATATCCAGAGGGGCTGGTGGCAGTCAGCAAGTTTAAAGGAGTTTGTCCGTCTGTCTTAGTTTAAAAACTTCCAGAAATAGCTAGAGTGTTTTTGTGCTATTCTAGGACAGAAAACAGAACATGCCTTCTTCAAAAKGTTTGACTGACTCAAAGGACTGATGATTCATTTTTACATATATAGCAAAGAAATGGCATATTTTTGTTGATTCATGACTGAAATGTACACACCTCAAATAGGTTTAAAAAAAAAAACCTTTTTTTTTTTTTTTTTAAAAAAATTATATATTTTTAATTATTTAAAAAAAAAAACCTTTTTTGTTACTCTAGGATTAAGGTTTTGCTATTTTCTGAATGCGAAAACTAGAGCCAAATGACACCCACATGAATGTGAGGAAGGATGCATTTTTATTTCGTTTTTGAATTCCAAAACAACATTTGCCTGTTGCATCATACCAGTGGTTTTCATCTTACCAAAAAGATTTTAAGATTTTTTTTTTTTTTTTTTTTTTTTTACCGTGGGAAAGGCAAGAATGTCATGTGGTTTCAAGAAAGCAAATGACTTGAGCTTCTCCCCTCCAAATCCAACATTAAAATCTTGAAACAACTTCTAAAGAGGGAAGAGTTGCAAAGGGTTAGGTTTCATTTCTGTCTATTCATTGAATTGAGCGGTTAAAGAATTTCTCTCTGTAGGAACTTTCTTTGGATATCTCAGTTGCATGTTGAGGATCTAAATGCTAGCTGCAATTTCTTACTGCAATTTCACATTCTTTTTCTCTGTGACCTCCCTGTTTCTCATTTGCTCAAAGCTGTTAGTTTGGTTTATCTGTGTGTTGCTTCCRAGGTGGAATCTTCCAGCTTTTGTCAGGTATCTGAATAAAGCCTACAAAAYGCAGCTGGAGATTGCAGAATAGAGATACTGAGATATTTGGGTCTAACCTGTGCTGTCTTTACCAGCAAAGCCTACTGACTGTAAACAGAGTTCACCCTTGCAAGAAGATAATTGCTCAAATGACAAAACTGTCTTTCTAAATATACCATCCAGTGTCTCTCTGGCCTGCAGATAAACTTTGTGGTCATTTTCTCCCTTGTCAACTTCTTTGGGTCCAGGTGCTTGGTTTCCTTCCCTTTTAACCTGGAGGGGAGAGGATGGGCCAGATGTTGGTCCTCAGATCTCGGCTTGATGTGGAATTCAGGATGTAGTGATTGCACCCACGCTTTAATCATAGGCAGTGTTGGCCCACAGGACTTTTGCCAGCATATAAATATTTGAGTATTGTCACAGCTCACAGTGACGTTCTACTAAAACTTTTACTAGTGTAGTAAACTTCATTTTAAAAGTCCTGAGCCTGAAGGTAGATAGCTACTACTTTGTGAGTAAATGATACTACCAAGCAAAGAGCAAGACTGGAAAAGTATAACTGAATCAATGACTAAATGCCCTAACACTGCCATATATATTTATATAACCATTGAAAAAAATCCTTTCACCAGAAATAAATCCTCTGTTCCTCCCCCCCCCCCAAGAAAACATGGTACAAGCATTTGATTTTTCACAATTTCTTATTGAATAAGGGACATTCAGTAGTGTCAATATGGCAATGCAGAGATGATAGCAAAGAGTGACCAGCAGATTCTGCATTTTTTTTAATTTCTGCAACTAATTGCAGAATCTACAATTATTTTCTGAAAATAAATTACACTCAGGAAACCTTCCATATGGGCCTCCTACCATTACTCTAGTTCTGGTACTGCCTCCTTCAAATGATCATGAGACATTCACCTGTGTCATGGGCCTTGTTTAAAAATTCTTTTTTTTTTAATGAATACTTTTGAACTATTCTCCAGAGCTATCACTGCTCTGTAACTTTGTTAGTATGTTATTTCCACAAGCTTCCTTATGCAGGCAGAATCTCGAGCGAAGCCATGAGCAGTTTTGCTGAGGAAGCATAGGGAACTGAGGATCTAGGTCAGAAAATGCCTACTTGAGTAATAAGATAAAAACATCCATGAGATGAGCACATTCTTGGATGAGTATATTGTATTCTCTTCCAGTACCTCTGTGGTGAAAAAGAGAACAAAATAAAGTATTATTTTTTCAGGACTTTTGGTCATTTATTTGTAAATGTTTTAGAGTGGTTTCTCTGAGGAGGTTCCTCAGGGAATGCTTCTAATGAGGATGCTTCTAATCTTCTAGGGGTTCATTTGTCCTGGACACTGGCCAGGAAATCCAGATGTAATTCTTTGGTTTCTCCTCTTTCCTTAAGCATTCTAGTCACTGTAGTTTGAGATTTTTGCTGAAGTGGAGGAAAAGTTTATTTTCCTTGATCTGCTGTGCAGCTGCTTAGGGCATGACTGACTTAAATACAATAAACAAAGAAAACTTACAGTGGAGTAAGTGAGAGTTAGACTTCAACTTTTTAAATTTTTCATATAAGAAAGAATAACTGCAATTTACAATCTCTGAATCTTCTGTAGCAAGCAAATAGATTAAAACTAATTTACCAGTATGATCACAGGAATTGCTATTCCTGCACTATTCCCTTCTACTTTCCTTTTTGCACATTATTTCTTTCTTCCTTGCCATGTCCTTTGAAGAGTTTTCATGTTAATCTGAACAAGATGACATTTCTTTAGAAAACTTTAAAAGAACTGAATATATCTCTTTTTTCAGTCTACTGAAATATTCCACATTTCTGTGTTTAAACAGGTACTTTGAGAGTTGTCCTTTCTTCACTCACAGGACTTGTTTCTAGCAGGCCAGGCTTTCAGGCCCAGTTTTGTCAGAGCAAGTGCATCTACCTTGTTAAAAAAAAACTTTAATCTTAAGATTTAAACATTTTGCTATATTTCAGTAAAGACAATATTTTTCAAGGCATTGGACCCAATCCTTCCTCCTTTTTAGACAGAAGCACTTTTATGGTTGTCACGGGCAGCAGAAACCATGGTCTTTAGTCAATCCTTCTACCACTGTTGTGTGATAAGTAACTGGAATGGGCATATGATTTAGAGATGAGTAACTCGAGCAACATGAGAAATGCACTGCTGATCTTTAAACCGTTATTGGCACGTGTACAAATCCTACCTGGGTAGGGACGACCTGCAGCATATAAAAAGTGAATTACCATGAAAATTCAACCTGAACTTGGAACCAAATTCAGTAGTTTTTAATATTCCAAAAATATTTGCATTTCCCTGCTCTTTTCTATATTTTTATTGTGCTATAAAGCTTGCTTGTCTTTCAGACAGTGGAGACGGTGTAAGCCAAGTACCCAGAAACTAGAAAATATCAAAACAAAGATTACTTCAGCACTAAGTTGGTCTTTAAGTATATATTCTAAAGTGTTCAGCAAATGGAAGAGGAATGCATTTATTATGCTGATAGTTACAGTTGAGTGGCTGAATTAAAAAAAAAATGCATATAACATTCCCTCTATATCTRCCCTTATACCTTATTTAATGAATAGGGTTTAAATTTTGCCCTGAATAGAGATTTTTTTTTTTTTTTTAAAAAAAAGAAAAGGTTTCTTACTGTAGCCTAAGAATTTCACAGGTGTAAGAGATCCGAAAGAATGTGTTAAAAAGAGGGCGTTACTGTCTTCATTTTACAGAGAAAGCAAGGGTTACAGAGAGATTTAGAGCTGAAACTGTCACAGGCCCTCTAGTTTTGGGTGCTCTTTTAAATGCTCGGAGAGTTTGCCGTTGAATCATTTTTTGATTATGAAAATAAGATTATCCAGTGTCATTGAGTGTACTTTCTGCATGACCAGCATTTCTGTAAGTAAGAAGATTTAAAAACCAGCTGTCGGAAGTTTAGTTTTACGTAAGCCTCAGAGCCCCAGGATGGAGGAGTCAAAGCTCAAAGCAGCCAGGTCTCCCAGGAAGGCATTTAACTGTTGCATAACCTTGCAGTCCTGGGATTCCTTTGGTGCGGATATTAAATGGTGCAAGCGTCCTGCAGACAGAAGGAAGGCTGCTTCAGTGGTGTCACTGCCAGGAGATGAACCTTTCCATCTTGTGCATGGAAAAAGCCAAGGTTTTCTGGAAATGAACAGGAGAAGTTGTATAATACATTAGAGTTTCTTACAAGAGTGGAGTGAATAGAGGCTGCGAGATGTTGAAGCAGCATAAAAATAGGTGGTTTAAAGTTTGGCAATAGTTAATATGAAATAGAAAGGGGTGTTTTAGTTAGCAATGTAGAGTAAAATTAGCTGTAAGCAATCCTGCTCACTTAATTTATTATATTTTTAGGTGTTTGTTTATCTTCTTCCAGTATGAGTTCTCAGAAACTGAGCATTTTAATTTTTATTCTCCAGAAATATGAAGTGGGTTGTCAAAGGATGTAGTGTGAACCAGTGTGATCCAGAGTCTCGCTCCAGGGCTCTGGCTGCTGGATTACAGTTGGGAGCTGTCATACAGAAGGTGACTTCCCTGTCTAGTAAATAGTATTTGGATTGTTTTTTAAACTCTCTGAGGAAGTTCAGTTGTATGAGCCTTATTGTAGCCCAGTAATGTTGTGCTATTATGCCAGGCTTAATTATCAACTTGATGTAACAGTATTAAATAACTGTAAACTCTTTTTCATAAAAAAAAAAAAAAAGATTTTGCTGCATAATGTATTCTGCTTTCTCTGTAAGCTAATTAAAAGCAAGTTAAATAGCAGACACTTGGTATACATGGCAGTTTTAAATCACAACATACTGTCTGATATGCTCTTTGTGGGTAATAATCAAATTGACAGGCTAAACTTTAAAAACTCAGATGAAGAGATAGATTAGCACTATCATTTGCTTGATTAGTGCTATCATATTTGATTTTTTTCAACACTGAAAAGTAATTAATACTGTGATGCAAAGAGAATAATGCATTGTAGTTGCTGTCTTTTGCTGTGTCTGACTTCATGTGGTCATGCAGCAATGCTCTGATAGCCAAGTAATTGTACAGTGTAATTCAAAATTATAAATTGGTAGGAGTCTATTGTTTCTTCTTTTTGCCAGGCCTTTCAAAATTAACACTAAACTGTTTTGGCAAGGATTTCCACAGTAATTGGTGTATTGTGTTTCTGTTAAAGTACATTTTAGTAAAGGATTCTTCTACAGAAAAAAAAAAGGCAATCTATTCTGATGTATACATTAATTCAAGGGCATTTTCAGAATATTTTCAGTCAGTCTACTGTATCTGAGTGTCATAGTGTGCTGTGAGTCTGTAACGTATCCATCAAAAAATCCTGCTTCATTCTGCATTTTCACTGACTTAATTCCACATGCAGCACATACCTAAACAGCCTTTAAAATAATGCCTGATCTTTCCTCGACAAAGTCAGTGTAACACATAACCTTGGCTTCACTGGGATCTTGTTTATCCAGCTGAGCACACCACACCCCCTGAAACTGGTTGATCTAGCAAACTCTGAGGGCAGTGGCAACCGTCTTAAATGCTCCGGAATCCTACAAGGAAAAATAAACTACTCCCACTTGCAGGAATTTTATTTTGTACCTTTTGCATGCAGGTTTGTATGCCTTCAGGACCCATCGGATCTAACTGCTGTTGATACTTGTGCAAGCCAGCCACAAGGTGTGCTCTGCTCTGCTGGGGGCTGTCTGACACTTYTACCCTTCCTGAAGCAGATGCTGCTGTTGAGCTGCAACCTGCTCTGCATTTGCAGCCATTCGCTCGTGACGTGCAGAAAGTGTTGCGCTCTCATCCGTTTTTGGACCTTACTAGTTAGGAAGGGATTTGTATGATGCTGTGTGTAAGCAGGCACATGCCTACATAGAATGGGTAGCTAAACATGATTCACATTTTTCTCCTTTCCTTAGTGAATAATTCAAAGCACCAGAAATACTGTGGTCAGTTTTCTCCCCAAGTGTAGGTCTTCCTAGTGTGTACTCCATAAATTTCTTGCGCTCACTGATCAGAAACATTAGACCAAGTCTCAGTGCCACAATGAAAATTCCTTCATTCCTGTTTAAGACTCAAGTGCATGACAAGACGTCATTGCAGCAGAAAAGGACTATGCAGAGCGTAAGGATCTACTGTCTTTTACAGTTATCTTGTTACTAGCCCTTTCATCAACAAGAACATTTCTTTTTGAGAGATTGTTTTATCTTCGTGCTATTCTGCAGTCCCAAGTCTGCAAGGCTGATGGAAGTATACTGATTCCCCGTATCAGGAGGTGGATATTCTTAACTGCAATCCCACCTGTTCTAGCCTGAATTGCTTTTCTCCTTGGTGGTAATACTACTTACAACACACTAGCTTAGTATAAAAACTTAATAGATTTGTTCTTTGAGGTTTCTTTTTTCTCCCTTGTTTTCTTGTTTATTATGGTTTAGCTGGACAATTGTCACTCTTGTCTCTCTCTCTTTTTTTTTTTTTTAATACCAAGAAAGGCTATTTTTAAAGGAGAATTCAAAACAGTAAAAACAATTGTCTGTAACATGTAATTTAAACAGAATTTGTTCCATTCCTCTATTTCTGTGAAGAAAGGGCCTAAATAGTGCCATAGAACCATCACGCAGGTAATTTAACGCAATCAGAAGAGCTCCATTAAGCTTTGCATTCCACTTAGGTTTTGGAAAAAGATCACTGCACTAGCAAAAGTCGCAGTTCCAAAAGCAAAATGGAATGCTTAATAATCCATTTTGTGTATTTCAGGGCAGAGACAAATGTTCTCAGTTACAGTTCTGTTTCATTTTCATTAGCTGTCATGTGCAATCCTTTCACGTTGACCAAATGTAACTCTATGCAGCCCTACCTTAGAAGTGTTATGTATTGGAGGGAGAGATTATTTCATGCCACTCTAATTTACAGCCTTTAAAAGAATTCGTCTGCAGCAGATGCTGCATTGTTGATCCTTCAGGTAGGATGCTAACTTGAACTGTGTGACCAAAATAGTTACATGCCTATTTTTAAAGTGTTTATTCTGTTCCCCAGGCACTTTAAAGGTTAAATTTATTCTGAATGATGTGTTCATCAAACCTAAACACTTACCCCCATTCCTCTTTGCACACTCACATGTTAGCAGAACAGATTAAAAAAGGGCAATGTTCATAGCATAACGCAAAATTATTTTGCTATTTTCATTTTTATCATTAATGAGTTGTAGTTTCACTCCTAACTTTACAACCTCTTGTTTTCCAGAGGGACTTCTTATACTACTAGTATAATGATAAGGGCACCACTCAGTTAGCAAGTATGGTCTTTCTGAGTGTGGATTTAGCAGAGGGATTTACTGGCCTCCCAAATGTCACCCTCCTTTTTTAGGTTGTCTGTATTTTATTTATCAAGGGCTATTTGAATGAAATAGCAGTTAACTCCAATGTTTTTAATCTCAAAAGTATTACGGTTAGTGTGGTTAGTGTTTAAGTCTTTAAGAAAGCAAGTACAGAGCATATTCAACACTACAATCCCTTAAGCTTCAGTAGCAGTTGTTGTATTGGGTGTTGGGGGGAAATGTCATACTTAATTCAGGATGGTGTTGAGTAGTCGTTTATGCAACAGTTGCTTATAATTCCATCCTAGATAGAATGGACATAGTGCAGTTACAACTTGGATTTCAGATCTTTACTATACTGCTACTTCTAGGCTAGAACCAAAATATAGAAGGAGGTTTCCATTTTAAATTATTGATTGTGTTCCTTGACATGTCTTTTTCCAATAATTTTTCTAGAATTTATTCTGAACATCCCTCTGTAATTACATGTTCTTTATTTCTGAAGTACAGGAACAAACCCTAGTAAATTTAGAAGTGAAATGTAGCATGCATTTTTTGAAAATGGGCAGAACACTAGTATTTTTTYGCAGAAGATCACACTTTGGACAGGCAGCACTGTGACTGTAATGTAAATCTACTGATTCAAAGTTTATCACAAATGAATGTTTATTTCACATCTCAGTTGCCCAACTTTGCCTGCCTGCCTGAATGAATGAGTTATACAGCATATTGATGTGCACTGAGTTCTAGAAAAGTAAGATTAGAACTATAACATTGCTGGTGTTTAATTAAAACACTATAGCCTAGTATTTTAGAAATTGCAAAATAAAGTTCTTAAAGGGCTCCACAACTGAAAAGCTACAGAACATAGATATTTAATCAAAGATGATTTAGAGAAGTTTCAATGGCATATATTGAACATTATGACACATTACTGGTGAAAATCTTGCAGGAAATGTTGAGTATTTTCATGTGCATTTGTGCTGTGTCCTTGTTTAAATTCTGCAAATTGAGCATCAGTTGCTCTGTTGATTGATTCATTGGATTTCATTGTTGCTATCACTGACAGAAAGCTTTGTTTTCTACACAAGCGTTAGCAAGCTCAATTTTTGTACAAAAAAGTTAACTCTTGGTTTTTGCCCTTTTTTTGCACYACTCATTCCTTCCCCACATCTTTTAGATGCGATATTGTCACTTAGTACATATATCATCTTCCTACCTTCAATGAGACAGAAGTTTTTGATATAATGGAACTCTGCTCTCCTTCCACCCTCTTTTTCTTTAGTAACACCCCTGACCCACCAGTACATTACTATTGAAAAGTCTTTTCTGCGGCAACCATTATAAGCATGCTGTTGAAGATTCCTGATAGCCGTTTTCCAGCAAACAGTGGAAGAAGCTGTTTTAATCAGTGCTCAGAACATAGCCTTTTTAGAATTCCTCAGCAGCTATCTTAGTTTTGCACTAAGTGGTTTTTATTTATTTATTTATTTTTTCCTTTTTTCTGTCTCTGGTCCTCCACTATGAATTTTAAATTCTCAAAGTGTGATGTAACCTAGCAACCAGGATGTTGCTATTTAACAGCAGATTTCTGAACTTCACAATGATCAAAAATGTGTTTTGTTCTTCTTTCTTGGATGAATCCAATAAGGACTAGATAAATAGCTTGAGGTATGGTGAATATTCTAATTCTGCTTTTGGCACTCCTAGTTTATTACTACTTACTTTCAAAATCTTAGTAACAGGATAAGAGTCTTTAAACATATTCAGATATGAGAAAGGGAAATATAACCTTAATAGCATGAGAATATCCTGTTTTTCTTAGTTTTGTTAATATGCTTGATATTTGCATTTATTTTGCCATCTCTTTTCGATACATGTAGGTTTTCTACTGTAAATTCTAAAATCTGAAAGGAGGTCTCTTAATTCATAGCAAGAGCACTCAGCTAATTTCAGTTTTAATGAACTTAATTAGAATCGCTTTGCACTTTCACATCTTATTACAGTGCCAGCTGATTTATGTGTGTTTTACCTACAGTAAAACAAAATAACAGAATAATTTCTTTAGAGTCCCTTAAAATTATCATGCTTTAGTTGTATTCTTTCTTTAAACTTTTTTCATTCTTAAAAGCCAAGAAAAGGGTGTTAGTTCTGAAATAGTGAGTCCACTCCCAAGAAGGGAAACATTGAGGGGTTGGTTTCTYGTCAGAGGCTTTTCTACCCTGCCCAAAACCCCATGTCAACTCTGAGACGTTCATACTGCAGTAAATCATAAAATGCGTAAAGAAAGCAGTTCAAATAAACTTTCTCTACTGCATTCACTGTCTTACAGTTTAAATAAAAAGTGTAAGACCAAACTTTGCCTCCTCTCTAGTCAGCTGTTATGGGGCTGTTCTTATAATGCTGATAATAGTCGTCATGTGTATTTAGTAGAGTAAGTATTCAAGATACAGGAGAAAATGACTCTCAGGAAAGAGATCTAAAAGTTGCCACAGAAAATTGCCACCTTATTTAGGCAGCTTTATTATTAAAAGGTGGTGGCAGGCAGCCTTACTTACTGGTTACTAATTAATGCTGYGTCTTTTGTCATCAGATTTTTTGATGCCGCCGGTCATGTCCCATCTAGATTTGATGTTGCAATTGGATGATCATTTTCTTGATTTATTTTCTTGATTTTCAAACACTTTAGAAAGGTGCCAGAAATTGCTGGCAATGGGCTTGTGTGGATGCGAGGCAGCAAGAGTAAACTCTGAGCAGAAGCTTGTCCTCTGCARGAGGATATTATTTATTTTAACCATGATGAACAAATTAATTAATACTTCTGCYTCATTGTCTTTGTTGGTAAAGGAGTTAAAGCTAGCTATCACTGAAATATTTTGCAAGAGCTTAGGTTATATTTGGAAAACTACTTTCCAGACTGATTTTTAAAAACATTTTGAATCGTATCTATTTCTTTGAAATGGGTAGGACTGGTCTGATGACCAAGAGAAAGAGCAACTGGGAAGAGGAAAATCAGGTAAGTGTTTTAGCACCATTTGTACAATGAAAATTTTCAATAGGTGGTTTTGTGGTTAAGAGCCAGAGACCCCTGACATTAACAGAAGATCTCTATATTATATGTGTGAGGAAAGGCTCTTGAGAAAGGAAAAGAGATTTAAAAAAAAAAAGAAAGAAAAAGAAAAGAAAAGAAAAGACAAATAAGATTTTGAAACTCCATTACTTAATACAGTCTTGTGTCTGGGGTGGAAATGTTCTTTAAGATTATTGGGAAGTGATGCCTAAATAAATTAAGTCCTGATTGCCTCTCAGGAGTTTAGTGTTCTTTACTCTGCAAGAGGTTAATAGACTGAAAGATTTTTTCCTGCACATCCTTAGAGCTAACAAGTCCTCTGGGCCTATACATGCTGGCAGATTCATACCATAATTATTTATAGATGCATCTGGGCTTTTAATTTATTGCAAACTAATTTTTCTCTGCATCTCTACTCTTTGGGGAGAGGTGGGAAACACATTCGCAGAAAAACAGTATCTTTTTTCCCTTGGTAGTGACATCCGTTTAATTACCTTTCTGCTCATGTGGAGTATTATTCTGATGTGTGCTGATCTGAAGGATAACAATGCATCTTCTCATTGATGGGGGGTAATAATGCATCATCTCACTGATGAAGAATCTGAAAGCTTGCAATGTGTTTCTTTTACTAATCAGCATAAATTTCTTTAACAGTTTTGAGTCATGTTCATTTTTAATCTCTGAAGTGCTGCAGMTAATCTTGAATTTTGTTTAGTTTCTACCATGAGATCTATTGTGGTTAAATTCATAGAGTAGATCTTCATATGAATTATACTTGTGAAACTGTATAGTTYGCTATTATCCTAGATATAATTCTGGTGAAACATCATAAAATATAGTCATTTTTATGATTTAAATTTTAGTCCTGTTTTGTCATATTTTTATTCCAGCATCACCTTAAGATACTTCATAATAATTGAATTACAGCTATAAGAAGTGCACTATGCTAGATATATTTCCTGTGCTTCTGTCATAACACATTACCTTTTTTTCTAATACTTAAGGTTTCCTGAAATTACATTTTCTCATTATTTCTTTCAACAACAAATCTTACTATTTTCTGTGATGCTGAGTAAATTCTCCCTTGCTTTTCTGTGGTGTGAATTCTCAAGCCAGTTTCCATTTTGAGAAGGGTATCAAAAGCTTAAGCCTGGCCTAACTGATTCCTATTCTATTTCTGCAGAAAAAAAGTTAGAAAAGGTATTGGTCACATTGGTCTGAATGAGGATTAATGCCACCAGATTAAAAAACAAATGTTACCCTCAGTGAAAATACTGTCAAGAAATATACTTCCTGTCCTACCAGGGAAATTTGAGGCGAATAAGATTTGGTAATGACATTAATTAATATACTTTTTTTTTGTCTAGAGTGTAAATGTTCTTTAAAATTATCAGAGTGAGGCCCAAATTAAGTCTTACTGGCATGGGACATTATCCTTATTCTGAATTTTGAGTGGATTTTTTGTGGTTTGTATGAAAGATGAGGTAAAGGAAAACTAGAATTAATGAGGTGAAATGAAAGATGTAAATCCAGTTTGATTTTTTTCTAAGGAAGACAGAATCCTCTACTAAAGTTCAGGTAGCATATTATTAGAGATTATTGTTGTCTTGTGCTGTCACTGGGCAGGCAATATATCAGATTTTAGTGTAGATTTTTTTTTGTGTGGATTTTGTGCAGTGCTTTCTTGAGCTGCAGGATACCTGTGCAGGTTCTTGTGAGACCATTTCTGAGGCTTTGAAATGGAATTACTGAGCCGCAGTGCTGAGCTCTTTTATCAATATCGATGCTTGCTGTTASAATGCAATGTTTTCCCTAGTGCAGGATCCATAACCATCATGTAATTCTTCTCTAAGCTTTAAATCAGAGGGGAGTTTTCTGTGATGCCTTTGAATATCTTCTTTATTGAGGCTTTCATGAATGTAGTTGATTAAACATATTTGTAAACAGTAATATTACTGTACTTATTATTTTGAACACCACAGTCAGTACTGAAGCCTAATGCAGACATGTAGAATCACTTTGTTCTTCATTAGAAAAGCAATAACCTTTGAGAGATTTGTACAGTTCTGTAGCACCTGGTAATGAATACTGTTATGTATTAGCTTGCTTCTTTCCACTATCAGGAAACCAGTACTTCAAGTTGTTCAATGAAACAAAAATTGATTGTCAATAAATATAGATCAAGATGGTACCAAAGTAAGTTAGCAGAGAAAGGAAGTCGCTTTTTAGAAGGTGCTTGCATCTTTCTTTATTATGGCCTCCTGTCTGTGATGCAGCTATAATAGTAAGTGGTGTTTATAAAGATCTACACAGTATAGGATGACAGTAGGACAGAAATTTACTGGATTAAACAAGGGAAGTCAGCCTTATAGGCCAGAAAGCATGGAGATCGCTTACTAGAAGACCTGCAGACGTGGAGCTGAATCTTTGAAGATGGTCTGAGAGATGCTGCTGGGGTCCTTTCTCTTCTACCAAGTCCAAACTCTTCAGTTTGATCTTCATCTGTGCTGTAAGTGCAGGTAAAGCAAGCCTTAAACTTGGTGTAAGGGTCTCTTCCTGCAACTGAAAATATTTGACTGATATGTTCCTGTAGGAGCTGTAGGCCCTGGGAGCGCCCAGGGGCAGGGTGTGTGGCTGGACATTGCTGTATGAGCCTTAGGCTGGCTGTTTAGACGATGGTGAAATGCACTGCATGAAATAGTTCTTTTGTGCTCATAAAACCTATTGTAAAATTTAATATAAATTGGTGGCTCAGTACCTCTTCTCTTACACAGATTGCTCTGTGTGTAGGATGAGGTCAGTAATCAATACAAAGCGGGAGACTCTATTTTTTTCTATGCTATGTTATGTTTTCTATGCTATGTTTCTATCCGTGCATAGTGTTCTTTGCTTTGTCAGAGGTGATCTCAGTAGCGGCTTTCATGGCTGCTACTGCCTGTCATAGAGAAAATCCATATTATATTTTCTTGCTGGCTGTGGTCAKCTCAGAGCCTGTCATTTTGCACATGAAATCTCTTCTCTTTTTCCATGGGGGCAGGTTTAGCTCAGTTGGTTAGAGTGTGGTGCTGCTAATGCCAGCRTTGTGGGTTCAATTCCTGCACAGGCTATGCTGAGGGTTGGACTAGATGATCTCCAGAGGTCCCTTCCAACCTTACCATTCTATGATTCTATATGCACCACTTAGCATTTATCAACAGTGGATTTCATCTGCTGTGTAACTATCCAATCTTATAGAAAACTTCTGCAAAGAMAAAAACAATGCTGAAGTGCATGCATCTTATAATGTTTGTTTGGGGGACCTTTTTCTTGTGTAATTTTACAAATGCCATCCTGCTTCCCTGACCACCCAGGCTCAAATGTTATTTTCTAGATTATCCCTTCCTTTCCCTTCCCTTCCCTTCCCTTCCCTCGCAGCTCCTTAAGGCTCACTCTCAAATTTCTTAGCCTCAAAGTTAGATAATTAGTTTTGGAAGGCTGAGCAGAAAATAAATGTAAATTAACAGATGTATTTGAATGATAGCACTGTGCAATTCCTCTTTCACTATTAGGAAATTGTCTCAAGTGCTGGTCTTCCAAAGGTAATTATAAGCCAAAGGTTGACTTCTCTTTTTAATGAGTTCTGCCTGATGTTGAGAAGAAAATCAAGTATGGCACGGAATATAGTCAATAGAGCTAATTAAGCTGTTTCTCCACTTACTAGAAGTCAAATTAGTTTGATCCAATAGGGAAACTTAATGTTTTACTAATGCAGCTATTTAATCCTTAACAGAATAGTTTTATGTCATCTTAAATAAGAATTGTGGGAATATTAGTGAGTGAAATGTTTATATTAATATCCTAGACAAAATTTGCCTCTACTCTGTTGCCACTCAGATCTCTCCAAACATATTGGTTTTAGGCAGGTGTAGAGCAATACCTCTAAAGGTACCACTATCCTCTAGTGGAATACCAGGGATCAGAACAGAAATCCTCAAAAATCTAGCTGAGTGGAGAGTCATTTAAAGTAGAGAGGGTAAAATGCTGAAGAAGATTTTTTAACTCCTGGCCAGAAGGTGGCATCTGTGTCCACTTAGGATTGTCAGCCAGGAACCTTACCCTGTAAGCCTTTTCCTGGAAAGGCCACAGAAAAATCTGTCTCCTRGTGAATTCGCTGAAGAGCTGGAAGWCTGCTGTCAAATACACACAGAAACTCCTGAAAAAGGCCGTGACCAATAGGACGTTTAGGATGGCATTCATGACCTTTATTGCTGAGGTTGTATGTCCATCCATATACATTTAAAACTAGTTTACATCTGCCCAGGGTCACTGGAAAAAACCCAACAGACCACTTGTTGGGGCTGACCCAGTTAGAGCTTGGGTACAAACTGGGCCTTTTAGCAGTGCCAAGGGGGATTTCTGATAATTGTGTTGGGGTCTGAATGCAACCGCCTAAGTTCTTACTTGGCAAGAGTGAGATGTGGGCTGTTCTGGGCATGTCCTCCCATGAGCTCCAGGCAGCCTGGACTCTGGGGGTGGTCAGCACCAAGAGCAACTGCTGATTATGCCTGTGGCTTCTGCATGCTAAGCTTTGTGGTACGTCTGTGTTACAGCAGCTGCAGTTTGTGTGGACAAGTTTGAGCTAGCTATAAATGATTTCGCTCAGGTACTGTCAACATTACAGCTGAAGCAAGAAACCCACACAGGAAGCTGGTTAAAAAATGTAGCCACAGGCCTGTGYTTGGTTCTTTCTTGCTGCAGCTGTGCTGTGAGCAGTATCCAGGCTCACTGGTTTGGATTTGTCAGGAATGTCTACGTGAGCTGTGGTTACAGCAGTGAATGCCAGATGTACCCACAGCTCCTTGAAGGAGTAGCTATGGTTCCAGCAGTGAATGCCAGACGTGCCTGTAGCTCCTTGAAGGAGTARTTAACTGCCATAGTGAATACACGTTGATGAAAGAGCAGTGGAGAAGTAATGCTGGAAATGGAACAAACTGGCTGCATTGGTGCTACCTGACACTGTATGGCATCAATGCTTTGGGGATCTGTTCTGATTTTGGGGTATGAGGAAGTGCAGTGCTGCAGGGATGCTGTTTCCTTGGCCTTAGCAACTCTCTTGTAGTTTTGTAGGCTGTGTCCGTGGCATTAAATAAAACGGACCATAGAATATTCGCTTACCCAAAGGAAACAGTTTTGAGTATTTTCTAAGACTTAACAGGATTTGTCCCTGAGCTACTGCTGCAACAGCAGCACTGAGTAGCTCATCAGCTTTGTTGAAGACGATTATTTGATTTTAGTACAATGATTAAAAAAACAAAACTGTTTTGCCCAAGAAAATAAGAGGTATTCATCCAGTTAATATAGTTTACAGATAAATTTCTACAGCTGTTACTTGGAATCACTAGCTAATTATCAACATAACCATTTGGCATAATACAGGCATATGTGATGTTAAATATTGTGCATAGTAGGTGGGAAGTTTTTCAATAGGCCTCTTGACAGCATAGGCCTCATGTCCAGGAGTTTTCTTCATAGTCAAGAAAGAGAAGCCAAGTTCAGTGGTAAGTGCTTATTGCTGTCAATAGGAATGCAATGCTATGCCATATTTGTATTGAAAAACATGAGCAACAACCAGTGTCTCATTGCTTTCTTACAGTCTTATATTTACTTTTAAAATTTATTAAAATTTAAATTATTAAATTCTTTAATTTTTTTGTAGTAGGCTATTTTCAATCTCATTGAAAAGAAGTAAAAGAATGAAATCTTGAATCACTGTAAAGGCATATTACTGAGTTATCACTTTCATGTGTGTATTATTTTGCTCCATTGTTTAACTCTGAATAGATTCTAATTACATAGGTTGTCTTAGCAGAGTGGAAAAAAAATCGATGTTGAATTAGTATATTTAGAGAGCCTTATATCTATCTTGAGTTAATCTTTGGAATTTCTTCTTGGCTTTAATTATAAGAGATCTGGGAAAAATATCTTAGGTTTTGTTTGAGTTCTTGATTTTCTGTGATTTTCTTTTTGTAGCTGAAAAGAGTGTCTGCCTGCCATCCACCTCAGTCTCATTGTGTATTAAAAGAAATGTAAAGCCAGGTGTAATACTTGCATGGAGAGCTGCCAAGAAATGGATAAAGTTCATGATTCTTTTCTTTGAGCAAATACTAGACACATTTAGCACTTTTGTGTTGAAAGTTTATGAACTTCTGTGTTTACACATTTTGTAAACTCCTATTTATATTAACAAAAAATGTTTAATACATTTAAGACATATTGAAAAGAGACTGGCATTTCAGTTTGTTTTCTGATAAAAGAAAATAGAGACCACATTCTGCTTATAAAAAATTGCCTTTCAGTGTTGATTTGTCATTCAGTAAATACATCCTGCAATGCATTTAGGCAAAGTATTGTTCTAAACCATTAGCACTGTTTCTTCATGTAGTGATGTAAAGAAGATCCTGCCATTTTGGATTAGTGGTTTGTCTAATGTGATTAAATGTATCTAAGATGCTTCAGAAACAAAGGGAATATTTCATAATTCTTCTAAGTGTTAGTGCAAGAAGACAAGTTACATTGGCTTAGTTCACTTATTTTGCACATTTTCAGAGTGATAAAAATGTTGTTTGGAAGTGACCCTCCTCGGAGGTCATCTACTCCATCCTTCTGCTTTTAAGCAAGATAGTTACCAATACTAGATCAACTATAGTTTTGTCTTCCTAAATAAAACAGTCCTCTCAGGATGAAGATTATGCCTATGTAGGTAATATCTTCCAGTGCTAAGCTATCCTTTTAGTGAAGAAATTTCTGCTAATGTCCATCAGTGTTCTGAAGTGTGACTTTTTCCTGTTGCCCCTTGTTTTGCCGTCTGCAACTTCTGATAAGAGTCTCCACTGTCATTGTAATTACCTTTCAAGTAGTTGCAGGCTGTTGTTAGATTCACCCTTAGATCATCCTCTTTGCCAGACCAAACAAGTCCAGCTCCCTCAACCTCTCCATGTAATCTGAGCACTCAAAGCCCCTGGTCAGCTTTGTGGCCTTCTGCTGGACCCTGTTCAGCTTCTTGGCATCCTGCCTGGATTGTAGAACCCYCAAACTGCATTCCAGTTAAGCCTCATCAATTCAGTAACTTCCTTAAGCTGATGACCATGCTCTTACTAATGTAGCTTGTTATAGGTTTTCTGCCTTCACAGGGAAAGTGCACCATGGCACGCATTTGTGTTGGCATCCACAYGTCCTCAGCTTCTTTCAGCAGGGCTGTCACTCAGCCAGTCGCTTTCTAGCCTGCATTCATGCCCAGGGTTATTTCTGCCCTAGGGGCAGAGCTTTGCACTTCTCCTTACTGAGCTTCAGGAAATTTCTCTTGGCCTTGTTCACAGGCTTCTCAAGATCACACTAAAGTAAGTCTCTAGCATTTGGTTTATCAGCGTTCCCTCCAATTGGTACCATTTGCTGGGAAGTGCATACAGTCTCATCATTCAGATTATTGATTAAGATAGTGAACTACACCTGTAGTTTTCTTCTTGTTATTGGCTGCCAGCTGGACCTTGAGTCATTAATTATTATGATTTGAGCACAGCACCCAGCCAATTTTCAACCCACCTAGTAGTCCATTCAGCCCATAGTTTCTCAGCTTCCAAATAAGAATGTTGTGGGAGATAGTGTTAAAAGCCTTGTGAAAGTCAAGGTGCATCATGTCCACTGTTTGTCCACCTAGCTTGTTGTTTCATCATAGAAGGTAATCAAATTGGTCAAGCATGTTTTGCCCTTGGTAAATCGCTGATTCCTGTTCCTGATTAACTTACTGTCCTTTATGTATTTGAAAATCAATTCCATTTTATCTTAATACGAGTTGGTGGAGAGAAGATGCATTGCCTTGGGGACAGTGGCACATAAATGCAATGTTCTGCTGGCAGTAGCAGAAGTATTTCATCTCTGGAGGAGAGAAGCAGGGATTCCTGCTTTATTGGAATTGTTAACTTCCATTCAAACTAGGAAGAGAGAGAACTCTTTTCATAAGTGCTAGAGATTTGTCTTTTTTTGGCTAAGGTAAGATTTTTCCAGACATATGGTGACACTAGGAAGCTTATCTGTATTGAAAGATGATCTTAGAAGTGTTATAAAGTCTGTATTTGTAGTTCACTGGGGAAGCATTATATTACATGGTAGATCCAGAAGAATTCATTGATACCTTAATTAATATTATAGCAATAATTATTTCATATGATAGCAATTATAATTTCAGTATTATGAGAGTGAATCAGCAAATCAGCAATTCTTCAGTAAAAACAATTATTATTTTCTCTATTTCTCTAGTATTAACTAGATATGGTGAAATTAAAAGTTAATCAGTTCTTAAGTAAATTATTGGGCACTTGAGGCAAGAAAATGTAACATTTCTAGGGGAAAATGTACTATCTGAATATCTAGTAAGCTATAATTTTGTTCTTTAGTATATTAAAATTCATCTTTACAAACAAAATTAGGGATATTCCTTATCCCTGCCCCCATATTGTTTATTTAAGCTATTCACACTTTCTTTCTCCTGTGCCTATGGGCAGAAATTACCATTCAGAATATGTGCAGGCAACAGCAATAATGTGTATCAAATCCTAGGAAAGGTTTCAATTTCAAATAAAAAAAAGTGATCTACTGTGCTACTGGAGCATTTAACAATTCCAACTTAGCGGTTGTAATTGTGTACTCCTACAGTTGTATTATTGATTTATCTATGAAGGATTTTGTTCTTAACTGCATGTACATATGTTGCAGTTAGGTTTAAAAGAGTTTAAAGAAAGTACCTCTCCCGCCCCCCAAAAGTTTCCTTGAACATCTTAAATCAGAACTCTGAAAGACCAGATCCATTTTCAAAACTCAGACAGAAGAGGAAAGTACACAGAATGTGGAAGAGGGGACAGGCTACCTGGGAGGATTATAAGAACATTGTCAGAGTATGCAGGGATGCGATGAGGAAGGCTAAGGCCCATTTGGAATTAAATCTGGCAAGGGATGTCAAAGACAAGAGGAAGGGCTTCTTCAAAGACATCAGTAGCAAAAGGAAGACTAGGTAAAATGTGGGCCCACTGCTGAGTAGGATGGGGGCCCTGGTGATGAAGGATACAGAGAAGGCAGAGTTACTGAATGCCTTCTTTGCTTCAGTCTTCACTGCAGAAGGCAGCCCTCAAGAATCCCAGAGCCTGGAGACCAGGAAGAAAGTCTGGAGAAAGGAAGACAATCAGGAGTAATCACAGGAGGATTCACCAAGGGGAAATCATACCTAACCAATCTAATAGCTTTCTATGATGGAATGACTGGCTGGGTGGATGAGGGGAGAACAGTGGACGTTATGTACCTTGACTTCAGCAAGGCTTTCCATGCTGTCTCCCATAACATCCTCCTAGGCAAGCTCAGGAAGTGTGGGTTAGACGAGTGGACAGTGAGGTGGATTGAGACCTGTCTGAAAGGCAGAGCTCAGAGGGTCGTCGTCAGTGGTGCAGAGTCTAGCTGGAGGCTCAGGGCTCAGTATTGGGTCCCATCTTGTTCAATTTATTCCTCAATGACCTGGATGAAGGGACAGAGTGCCTCCTCAGCAAGTTTGCTGATGATCCCAAGCTAGGAGGGGTGGCTGATACACCTGAGGGCTGTGCATACAGAGAGATACAGAGAGACCAACATACAGAGAGACCTGGACAGGCTGGAGAGTTGGGCGGAGAGGAACCTCATGAGGTTCAACAAGGGCAAGTACAGAGTCCTGCACCTAGGAAGAAATAACCCCATGCACCAGTACAGGCTGGGAGCTGACCTTCTGGAGAGCAGCTCGGCAGAGAAGGACCTGGGAGTGCTGCTGGATAACAAGYTGACTCTGAGCCAGCAATGTGCCCCTGTGGCCAAGAAGGCCAATGGTATCCTGGGGTGCATTAGGAAGAGTGTTGCCAGCAGGTGGAGGGAGGTGATCCTAACCCTCTGCTCAGCCCTGGGGAGGCCTCATCTTGAGTACTGCGTCCACTTCTGGGCTCCCCAGTACAAGAGAGATGTGGAGCTACTGGAGAGAGTCCAGTGTAGGGCTACAAAGATGATCAGAGGGCTGGAGCGCCTGCCCTGTGAGGAACGGCTGGGAGAGCTGGGCCTCTTGAGCCTAWGAAAGAGGAGACTGAGGGGGAGATCTTATCAATGTGTGTAAGTACCTGAAGGGATGGTGTTAAGGGGATGGGGACAAACTCTTTTCAGTTGTCCCATGTGACAGGACAAGAGGCAATGGGTAGAAACTGAACCACAGGAAGTTCTGCCTGAACACGAGGGGGAGTTTCTTCCCTGTGAGAGTGACGGAGCACTGGACCAGGTTGCCCAGAGAGGTTGTGGAGTCTCCTTCTCTGGAGATATTCAAGGCCCGCCTGGACACAGTCCTGTCTAACATGCTCTAGGTGACCCTGGTTGATCAGGGAGATTGGACTAGATGATCTCCAGAGGTCCMTTCCAACCTTACCCATTCTGTGATTCTRTGATTCTGTTTCCCTAGGAAATATCTGTCTTTGTTTCAGTTGTTTTCTGCCAGACAACTCTGGGGTTTTACCAACTTTGTTCTAGGAATGCTGAGTACATTCTTATTATTCTTCCATGGAAAGGATAAGGYGATGTATTGATTTCTGCATTGGTATTTACTGGTGAGGAGGTAACTAGATGCCATTGTTTTACTTTAAATAAGAGTTTCTGGAGAGAAGGGAGCTTTTTATGAATAGCAGAGTGAGTAAAAAAATTCCTCTGCATATGTTGCTTTCAACTGTGATTTCACATGACTAATCGAGCAAGATAGGACTAGAGGTCAGACCTCTAGTCTATATTCATGGATTTATCCAGTTCTATCTTGAGAATCCCCAAGGATGGAGACTGCACAACCTCTCAGGGCAAATTGTTCCAATACTTATCTGTCCTTATGGGAAAAGGGGGTTCCTTGTTTGCAGTTTTTTTTTTTAACTTGTGTTTTCATCCTTCCCCCAGGCATCACTATGAAGAACTTGGCTGCATCATCAGTGTCATCCTTGTTCTGATCAGGAAGCTTCTGTTTGACCCCTTCTCATCTCCAGGCTGAACAAGTCCAGTTACCTCAGTGTTTCTTAATAAGGCTCCTGACCATCTTTATAGCTCTCAAATTAGCTTGCTCCGGTTTTGCCAGTATCTTTCTTGTATCGAGTGGCCTGAAACTAGACACAGTAACTTAGATGTGGTCTAACAAGTGTTTTGATCTACTAGGTATGTTTCTGGTAACACAAAACCAGGATACCATTGACCTTTTTTCTTACCAGGACTCACTGCTGCCTCAYGTTCAGCTTGCTGTCTATCCAGGTCCCTTTCTGTGGAGCTGTTCTCCTGCCAGTTTCTCTCTTGCCTGTATTTTTGAAAAGGTTTATTCCTTCACAGGTTCAGAACTTCACATTTGTCCTTTTTGAATTTCATAAGGTTCCTGCTGCTCTGTTCTTCCAGCTTGTCTAAGTCCTTTTGGGCAGCAGCCCCGATCTTAAGTGTATCAACTGTTTCTCCCAGTTTGGTGTCACATGCAAACTTCATGAGATTACATACCATCATTTTCCTTAAAGTTATTGATAAAGATAAATAGGGCAGCTCCCAGGATTGACCCCTATGGTACTCCACTTGCTACTGTCTTCTAGGTATAGTATGACATGTTAAAAATTTGTTTGGGTAGTAGTTAACTCATCTAGTTGTCCACCTATCCAAATCATAACATTCTAACTTGGATACAAGAATATTGTGACAGAGACAGAGTCAGATGCCTTGCTAAAGGTGAGGTAAATGACATCCACTGCTCTTCCTTCATCTACAAATGTAGTTGTTTTATCCCAGAAGATGATCAGGCTGGTCAGGCATGATTTACCCTTGATAAGTCTGTGCTGGCTGCTCTTAGTCACCTTTCTCCTTCCGAAAAAGTGCTCAGAGATTTCGGTCCCTGATTTTCCCAGGGGACTAAAATGAGGCTTTGAGTTCTTTGGCTAAAACCCTTTGGGTTCTTGTTGAAGATGGATGAACATTTGCCTTTTGACAGTCATAGGGAACTGTGTCATCTCCATGCGCTTTCAAAGAAAATAGAGAATGACCTTACAAAGATATCAGCCAACTCTTGGTRCCTGTGGATGCACCTATTGGATCCCATGGATTTGTGTGGGTTGAATTCTYTCAGTTAACTACTGAATTCTCACACACTGCTGGTAGATCTTCTTGAACCGTTTCACTAATTAGAGGTCTGGGAGACCTTGGTGAAGACTGAGGCCAAAAAGATATTAAATGCCTCAGCCTTATCTATGTCCACTGATACTAAATCACCTGCCCCACTGAGCAGGAGGCCTGCTTTTTYACTTGTTCAGCTTTTTAGCAATTTTTCTACTTCTGCTTTCCAATGAGACATTACTTTTCAGTGAAGTCATTGTAAGGTGGTGCACAGCTTTTACTGGAAAACAAAGATGACAAAGTTTAACTAGATGTTGCGGGGTTTATAAGCAACAGGTACAATTTTATTAGGTGACTGTAAAACTTTAAAACAAAAGTTTTCATGTGCTTCTGATTACAGTTCTTGCTGTTGGTGTTGCGCAAGTTGTCAGAGCCTTTAGTATATTACTAGATCTTAATGGTCCTGACTAGCCTCACCTGGGGCCTCCTCCCATACTCTGCTGGTGGACCCAGGAGCCCCATTTCAGCTCAGCCTGGGACCTTTGATTCCTTCCTGAACTATGCTGTGGGAATACTGGTCTCCAGCTCAGTCATGGCTATGCCTGTGCTTACCTAGGGACCTTGTTGGTCTGGACCCTGACCTGTGGTCTGATTTCTAGCTTGACTTTGGTTTTGCCTCATCGCTAGGGACCCGCCCAGTGATCACTGGGCTGTCTGACCATGGTTACATTGCTGGGCCTGACCCTGACCTGTAGATTCACTTCCTAGTTTGACCTTGAACCAGCCTCCTCACCATGAACTTGCCTGATGATCAGAACTGTGGGGTRACCACAGCTGGCATCTCTGTGTCTGCCCTGCTCGCCTTGCTCAGATACCATGCAGTGGGCCCTTGCTGGTGATGTCTTTGCCCTGTCAGCTGTGTTACTCTCCCTTAAGTTTCAGTTCCCCATCCCTTAGGAAGCAGCCAGCCCTCGCTGCTTTCTGGAAAATCACCTTTCCAGTAGGGACTTTTGGGGTATTGCTCTCATTTCATTCTAAAAGACCAACCTCTTTGAAAAACTTACCTTCACTCAGTGATATGAGGGCAAATTTAAATACCCAGTATTAAACAGTAGTTGGTCAGGCTTTTCACACAGGATCTTAATAAATTACCCTGGAATACTCTAATGTGTACTTCAAAATGAAATTTGTTCTGCATATTAATCATATCTATAAATTCTAGTGTAGGAAAATAGGGGGCATTACTAAAGTTAATCAGGGACAAAGGACCAGTATGACAAGGACACTGTGACTGAAGAGTGAGAAGAGCCACTAGGTTTAATTATCTGGGATTTTAATTAAAGAAATGATGCAATACTCAKTTGTGTATGGACATGTTCATTTTTTTCTAAAATGCTCTGGAGAAATGAGAAATAACAAGAGTGTGCAGAGGAGGGAAATTRGATGCCTAAAGAAACGAAAGAAGAGGTTATAGGTAATGTTCAAGCTCTAATGTTAGTTAAAATCCAAAGATAMAAAGATTTTGAATGTATTATCCTGTGTATATACCCTAATACATTACAATGTGCAAAAGGATTTGCCACCTCAATGTCTACTAATTTAGAGTAAATGGGTGAAAAAAAAATTCTTTTTAGAATTAGTAGTCTGAAACTTTTGTTATGAGCTAGATATTTTTATTGTACTTCAAACAGTGCTTATCTGCATTTATAAAGTAGGTTTACTGAACACCTCTTAAAGGTTTTGCAGTATGCAAAGAGGATATGTTTATTTCCTAACCTTCCTTGTGCACAATGTGTAAGGCAGAGCACGCAAGTACAGTGCCATTTCAGGTACTCTTAACTTCCTCATGAGGCAACTTKATAGAATGATGGTCTTGATTCTCTACCCTGTTGCTGCCTTTYTCTTCAGAACTCTTCGATTTGTTGGTAAGTTCTGCATCTTCTGTCTCAGGAAAGTATCCTAGCTCTGCTGAAGACTACCTGTACAAGTGGATTTAGGGATGTGTATCTTCTTGAGACAGGATTGCCTTTTTCCTCCTCCCCACCCCTGGACCGGGCCTGACAGGCCTGGTGAATGGCTGGTTTTGTCCTCCAGAAATGAAGCAAAACCAAAAAAACCCCACCAGTGGCTGAAATCTTCTTATGCAGCTTTAGAAATAAGCCTTTTTGCCTATAATTAGGCTCCTGAGAAAGACTGAACTGTTTCTCAAAGTCACAATGTCCCGGCAGTTTCTACTGATTTCAGTAGGATTTGTGGGGACTCAGCGGTTCTGTTCTGCTTGCTGACTGAACATACATGGGCTCATTCATACACAACTACATAATAAGACAAGCTATAGAAAAAGAAGCTACTCTTATCTTCATTTCCTATTTCAAATACAAGTATGAGAGGTCTGAGTTAATTACTGAAGAAGCTGCAGAACACCCAAGCATATTGCTTGATTCATTTATTTTAGAACAATTATATGTAGCACAAATCATGGAGAATGACACTAAAGTAGACTGCTCTTAGGTAGCTAATATTAATTTTTCACTCTTCACTCAAAGTTATATACATTTGAATTATTGTTCTTCACTGTGTCCAGTGCAGCAGATTGGGGCCAGATTTCATTACAAGGATTTCAAGATTCTCTCTTCCATTTTTTTTTCATTAGGATTTGCCACTGCAAACAGTGCTGTATTTTTCAAGACTTTTCCTTCTTTGTCCTTCCTTGTGTGTGACATACCTTCTGGGCTCCTTGCCCACCCCTTATTGATTTAGAGCTTGAAATGATGAAATCCAGAAGCACGATAACTTCCTTATTACCAGGGTGAGGAAATCATTATAAATGTTTCTCTCTGCATAGCGTTGTAAGGTGGGGTCTCTGCGCTCACTGTGCTGTGCCTTACGTAGTTTGAGCCTGGATAAAGATCTACTTGAACTTCTGCACACTAATCAGCTATGCATGAGAACTACTGGAGTGCTTCTAAGCACTTATCACTTGACTCTTTTTTTCATAACAATAAAATAAACTGAGAATAAGAAGTTTCTGAGGTGCCAGTCTGATTTCTGTTTGAAGGTACTCATTCCTGAGTGCTAATTCTGTACATTTTGTTCTTATACTTTTTCCTCTGAGTTTTCTCTTTTCCCTAACAGTATGTGGAAGTTCAGGGAAGCCTTTCCCCTTGCCTTGAATGTTTTTTAGTAGTAAGTCTCTTTATATAGATTTGTTTGGGTTAAACCACTCAAATGTTATCTGTTGTAAGCCTTTTCAGATTTGTGAATTCATTATTTGGTGAATGATATGGAGAATCTATTTTTTTTTTTACCTTGCTCTCTCCCTGCTTGGCTGGACTAGTTTTCTGCTGTTTTGCAGTACCAGATAACTTTATTGYTATAGACCACTGCTCCTAATCTAAGACCTGGGATTTAGAATCACATTTGTCTGCTTGGGCTATGCATATGAAGTCTAACTATTCTATTTATTTTCTGTTCTTCAATTCTGAGTCAAACTCAGGYTGATTTAGATTAAAGTACTCTTGGTTTGGCCCATAATCATTAATAATTTAAATAAAAAATATTTTTTTCCAAAAAAGATATGTTTTCAGCAAATATGTTGATAAATAGTATTTTTTGTCAGGTTTATATTTCAGGACTATTGGGGAAAAGAACATGTGTTGCAAATCCCAGTAAATATTAGTGTTCTCTTTTTCATTGACTGAGTTTTGTTTAGTTCTTACTAAGGCCTCTTTCCCCTGAACTCTACTAGCTGTGAGCTTGTTTTTCTTGTTTATATGGCCATGCACTGGGAATAAATCCACTGAAACTAATGTCATTTCACTAGTTCAGACCTGGTGCAAAATGGATGTGGATCAAGCTTCCTCTGCAGTGGTCACAGATCATACTAGCTATAGTTCTTCAGGCCTTAAAAAAGCAGAAATGGCTTTCAGTGCTGAACACTCGGTGAAGAAACCCCTCTGCAAAACTTGAAGTAATGCAGTCTGGTTCTGGCTGATTCTGGAAAGATGCATAGCATTTCCATAGTTCAAAGGTTCTCAGAAGGTAAAATAAGAGAYGGAAGATAGATCAACAGCATTTATGAATTTTGGAAAGAGATAAAATACTTTTAATTAAATTATTAGTTTGTGTCATTTGTTCTTCATGTAGTCTGTGCAGAGTTCTGAGTCTTATGTTCCCTTAATTTAGGGAAATGTTGCCTAGTTCCATAGCTAGGTGTTTAGGGTTTGAGATTAGAAAGTTTTGGTCATGCTCTGAAACAGGATTAGTATTAGCTTTAAGAGAAAGCTTAGTAGTGCCTTCTGATAGAGGATAGCTTCCAAATGTTTTACTTTCTAGAAGATGAAAGGTCTGAAATTAGAAAATCAAGAATGAAGGAACAGAGCATCCTTCTTGCTATTTACAAAAGTGTCATCAGTATGGGATGGGGGGGAAATCAACTTCAAATCTGAGAGAAAAATAAGATACTACTAAAATGAAAAGACATACAGTGAAGTTTCAGCTTTATCCTCTGCATCACTGTAGTTCTGTAACACCCTTCTCCTGCTGCCTCCTTTCCAGTTCTACTGCTGCCGCTTCCTCCTCCTCCTGCACTGGCACTCTTGGGTTTTGGCTCATCCTCATCATGTTCTGAACACCTTACTTCTGGCTGCAATTGTAATAGAGTATGGGAAGCTGTAAAGTGCAGGCCCCAGTAGAATTCCTCTGTAGGTAATCTCCAACTGAATTGTAAGGTTTTGTCAGAATTTCTTGGACCAGAATCATGTGATGTCTTTTTAATTTGGGATGGATTGGACTTGATGTAGCATGGAATTCAGAGTGTTTTTCATACAAAATCACATGAAACCAAGCATTTTCTAAGGAATTGCACTATTCTTTGAAAAATACCATATGCTCAGTGACCAGCAGTCCAGCTGAGGAGATCTACAAGACTCCACATTTACACTGTAAGTTTGATTACTTTGGCTGACAGACATGGTAGAGCCCTACTGGGATCAAATCTCAAGCACAAAAGGTAGACTTTCCCATGGTTTGGAGATCTCCAGAATAAAACTATTAACTGGTGCCAGGAAAAGAAAGTGCTGCTGAATGCTGTCATACTTGACCTCCAGGCAATCCATATTGTGGATATGTAGTTACTGCAAGAAGCAACTGAGACAAAACCTAACTATTGTGATGAGGAGTAAAATGAGTCAACTTAAATCGACGGTGAAGACATCTAAGCAATTTTACTTAACTTGCATTCTATGAAAGCCTAGTTCATTGCACATTTGGCTTGTGCATCTCAGCTAAGTGTATAGTAACTTCTTTAATGATTAGAAACCATCTACAGCATCAACATTTAGGAACCACTGCCAAGATAGCCTAGTGATTGGAGGGCTATTTGTAGGTATTATGGAGTTAATAAATGGACTTCTTGGTTGTGGTATTTCCTTTTTTGAGATGGTGCATATTTTAAGTCCTTGAACTCACTGCTTATGAATTTATGCTTAGTTATCATTGGTAGCCAAATGATATGAGTTTAGCTTCCTAGATTTGTGAGTCCGTTGGGATTTGGTCTTATGATCTTTTTTATGGTTGCTTTTTGAACATGAGCCTTTTTTGCTGCAAACTCCATATAGTCATTCTTCCTTAAAAAGAATAGTTGGTTACTTTGCATGAGTTGATAGCATTTATACATGTGTATATATATAAATTTTTTTAAAACTGATGTATATGACTCTTGATAGTTAAATAGTAATTTTATTTCCTGATGTCTCCAAACCCTTACTTTTGAGGTAGCTTTATTGCTAGAGTTTGGAACAAATATTCTGAACTTTTAATCTTTAGATGAGTTATTATATGCAGTGAGAAGTATGTTCTGTGAAAACTCTACAGATTATGATTGAAGAGTCCAAAATACGTACTTGTACTTCACTCCTGGTTTCCAGTTACATGTCGCTGATCTTGTGAAATATTCTGAAGCTTCTCTTTTCTAGTAAAAGTCCTAGCATTTCCATTTCTCCACATTCTGTGGAGATCAATAGCGGAGTATGTTGAAGTAGGCTGCAGTATATTGAAGACACTATAGAAAAACTAGTATAAAGCAAATGAGAGAACTGGAATTCTAATGCAACAGTTAAATACTTTAGATATAAAATGCCATGGGAACCACAACTTTTCATTTTTGCGACTTCTGTGTATTTAATCATTAAGTCTGTTTTAATTTTTTAAATTTTAAAAAAAAAAAAAAAAAGAAATGAGGAGGTGGGGAAGTCAATGGGGAACAGGAAGAGAAACACAGTGAAACTTACTTATAACTTAACAGAAATGAAAATAAACTAGGCTTTAATCCTTTAGGACTGAGTGTTTCGTGAAGGTGTTAAAACTTCTCATTTTATGGTTCGCTGATGGATGGAATCACATTGCACCTAAACAGGTACTCAAATAAAAACACACAAGCAGCAAGCCCCACCCCCCAAAGCAAAGAAATAAACCCTTGTGAAATCATTTTTGTATATGGAAATGGGTAGGTGTAGTATATTTCTTGAAGTTCCTTTATTTTAAATCATGTTATAATAAATGTCTCTTGTGGTAGAGTTTGAATAGATAAATTTACTTTATTCATACAGCCTCTAGCACATTTGGTCTTTAGTCTGGCTGAGGATTTTAAGTAATACTACAAAACTAGTAAGAAATAACAGAATATTTTGAGGGAACTACCCTCACAATATCTGTTAACTTAGCTAAATTAACTAGCCTGCTCTCACCATCACAAAATATACTTGAAGAGGAAAGAGACTGAAGGTTATTTGACTGCTTAACAGGGAATTTCTGCCATTTATAGCTAAGAGATTTGAAGTATTCAATAAAAAAGCAACCTATTGCTTTCTGTAATTGTGTGTGGCACAATCAATTATGGTAAAGTGACTGTGGACCTCAGGCTGAAATTGTCAGTGATGTATAACTTGGGCAGTTGTACTAGAAGAGTAATTTTTACAGGCACATTAATGATGCCAGATAGAGGAGCAGCCACAAAGCACTTATACGGAGAATGGTACGCTCTCATAAAGCATATGGAAGAGTAAAAGGAGAGGAGCAGAGGGCAAAAAGGACCATTAATTGTACCCTACTGTTATCAGAAACGCTATACTGGCAGACGCATATGGCCCTCCTTTGCTGTGATGTGAGCAGCAATCAGCAGAATGCACTTTCTGAAAGTGCTGCTGTGGTGATAAGGCTGTTAACTTGGAGAAAAAAAAAACACTGAAAAGAGAGACATCATTCAAAATGCTTTGCTGGTGATGTCCCTTCTCTCCCAGAAGCACCATCTTCAACATCACTGTCTCTTTGTTCATGAGGCTATTAAACAGAGGAAAAATCAATACATAATTTATCTTCCTACATGTGGTAGAGTTTGAGAAAGTGAAAGAAATAGAATAGCTGAAGAAAAATGGAGTGCTTTTGGTATTTAGCTGGTAAAGAAAATCAGTTCTTAAAGGAGAAGCCTTACTGTGATTTTGTGTGTGTTCCATGCATGAAACCTGATGTGATAGCTGAGTTTGTGTTCAATACTGTGGTGCAGATTCTCTAAGAAAAGATGCAGCAATCAATGCTCACTGCTAGGCATGGGAAATGATAATGGTAACATTTTTCTAAACCAGGGTGCAGATCTTAGAGTCTTGATCCAGGATATGAAAAGCTTGGTTTCAGATCTACCTGTGCTTGAGGAGGCTTTAAAATTCATACCTATTCTTCCAAGGATGAATAAAATAAAATAAAAGGTTAAACAGTCCCAAGAGTGGCAAGTCTAAGATATTTTCAAATTCTGCCATTTTTTTTCTAGTATTTATGAATATTTTCTGTGAAGTTAACTGAAATCTAAATGCTGTTTTCCAAGGGAGCATTTTGACCACTACCTTTGGAAAGTCATTCCTGTTCAGTCTCTCCTTCTGACATCATTTAAATAGTTATGCAAAGTTAACTACTTCATCAAAGAAAGCTGATGGATAGTCATCTCAAAATATCCACCAAGTTGGTAAGACCTATATAAGGAATATATTCATTCATTTCCCTGGGCAGCTTAGGGGTTGGGATGTTGCAAACTCTTTTGCTGTGCTCCTTTCCGAGATGCGTGCTCTCCTTTCTGAGGTGCCTGCATCTTCCTCCCCTAAGCAGTGTAGTGTTTAAGAAACTGTCCATGAAGATGAGGTGGGGGTGAGGAGAGAGAATATGAATGTGATTTCAGAGATGGGAGGAAAATGGCTTTGCTCAGAGGCAAGTTAATACCAGTTCATCCCTCTGCAGTTTCTTGTTTCTGTGGAGCTGCTGTTGCATCTGTGTTTCTGCAGGCAGTAGAGCTGCTGCTTTGTGTGGAAGCGAGGTTGGACTATTGCTCTTGTGCAAAACAGCAGCTCCAGCCTCTGCAAGAAACTGTCCTGTTGCATTCACCCTGCCTGTCTGGTTACCTTATCACATTTGTAGTTGGGGGGCAAGGGGAATCAGAGAATGTTCTTCCTTGTTTTTAAAAATTTTATATTTTTATTTGTATAAAATATAAATTTTATAGTGAGGACTGTAGCCCAGAAACTCTTGGGTTTAGAAAAAAAGTCACTTTTCACTTTCCATCATTTATTGAATATAGTTCTACCTTACCTTCTCACTCCCCTGGCCACTCTCCAATTTTTTTCTAGTCAAAGTGATGAATTCAGGCTGAGTTGCAAACAGTGTCAGCATAGTTGTAACTGCATTTTTCAATGAATTGGCTGTACATTGAAGAGACTCTCTCCTAGCTCTAGTAACTACTACATCTTCTTCTAGTAAGACAGCTCCTAAAATCTCTACTTCTTGGAATGGGAGTATGTCAGTTATTTCCGTGTCAAGCTTAAATTCTACCACATTCAATTCATTGGGCTCTTCCTAAGTAGCCTTCTTGTAGCCATAGCAAAGGCCATACATGCTGCTGTTATGTATATATGTGTGTATATATATAAAGCATATATATATTTATAAAGCATATATATAAAATATAAATTAGGTGAAGCGTGRTTTATGCAACCTTGCATGAACCACTTGACATTTGTACTGCTGAGTAGCAACTGTTTATGATTCTTTCTCAGCCTCCCCATTTGGCTTCCTACTGCTAGTCTTCGATGCAGTGATGTGTGGCAGCCCCTCTCACAGCRAAGCACTTTGGGAGGTGCTCTTCAGACTCTTTGTGCTCATGCTTTGACTCATTTGCTAAGGTGTTCACCTGTTTCTGCTATGCTGAAGCCCACGAGGGTATCCAGGTTGCTGTATGGTGGAGCAGGTTATATGCTTTAGGGCTTGTAGCCTGGACTTCTGATCTAAGGGTCTAAATTTCAGCCACACAGGAAAAAGTATTAATGGAGGAATGGGAAGGTTTTCAAAAATGAAATATCTTTGTATTTTCCTGGCTGTTTTAGAAATTTGGAATTTTGATCTCTCTTTTTTTTAAATGAAAAATTGTATGTTTGTTTTGTTTTTTGTTTTTTTCACAGCAATGTGCATGACAAATGACAAAAGTTTATTTGTCATGGATTACACTGTTACCTTTATAGAAAGCTGTTATGAAAGCATGAAGAATTACATCTCTCTGACATGTACAGTAATGGTTTTAGACCTAAAGTAGGGAGCAAGGTGCATTCTCTAATACAGTACATTGATTTGCAATGATGCCCTAGTATCATTATTACTGTTTACACTTAGAATCATGCAGGCACAGATTAATTTAGATTTGGAAGGGAGCCCTGCAGGTTATCTAATCCAATCCCCTGCCTGAAGCATGGTAATTTGAAAGAAAGATTGCTCAGGTTTTTATACAAATAAATGCTGAAAACCTCCAAGAATGGAGATTTCACAGCTTCTCTGAGCGACCTATTTCAGATCTTAGTGAATTATGTTTTTTTTTCTTATGTCTCTTTTCAATTTCCCTTCATGCAACCCATGACCATGACTTTCTGTCCTTTTCTGTGCACTGCTAAAAAAAGTTCAGCTTTGTTTTCACTATCCTCCCTCTCCCTCATTTAGACAGTTGAAGAAAGCAATTAGATTACCCTAAAGCCTTCTCTTCTCCAGGCTGAATAAATCCACCTCCTTCAGCCTCTGCTCCTACATCATGTGCTTCTGTCCCTGACCACTTTAGTGGCCCCTGCTTGTCTTTCACAGGTTTGTCAACATCTCTCTTACATTCAGAGACTCAAAACTCGTTATTCTGTCCTACAGGAATATCCAGACATTTGCAGTTGTCCTTTAACCTTTTGTGCTGATATGAGCTGTGTGATCTTTCAGAGTGGCTACAACCTGAATTGTACTGTTGATTTGTTTTAATGAATTAATACACATTTTTGTGTGTCAAGGAATTCTTGAATTGCGTTGGTTTTGCTGAAAACTTTAATAATAAAGGCTCAGCAATTGATATTTTTATTTGCTTACTTTTCTGAGAAACATTTATTCCTTTAGAGTTTACTCCTTTTCCAAACTATAGGTGAATGACCTAGCTCCAAAATTTACTTTTGTTTTCTTTTCAAAAAAAAAAAAAAAAAAAAAAAAAAAAAAAAAAAAAAAAAAAAAAAAGCCAAAACTAATAGTTAGAGTTGGAAAATCTGTCTTCAGTTCAGTGGTCAGACAGAGCTATAAGACAATATGCCTCTGCAGCATACCATGCAGGGATAAGGGAAGAGAGGAAAAAAAAAGACAAGGAGGAGGTGCTTGGTATTAGCAGACCCCAACCCAGCCAAGGGACGGACTTGACAGTTAGCTGTGAAAGAGTATTACTGCWGGGCCTCTACGGAGAAGCACCGTGGGAGGGTTAACAGTAGTTGTGATTTTTGTCTGTGTGTGTGTGCAAATAAGTTAGTTAAAATATTTGGCATTCGTAAGGTCATTCTCTTCAACAAAACATGATTTTCTACTTGCATACAAATTGAAGGAAAACTACTGCACTGTAGTGACTCTTGAGAGAAGATGTTTTTGTCCCCTTTTCTTCAGAACAGGAAACAGTCCATGGAGGGCTCCTGAGGACATGAACAAATACTCTTCCATTCACTTGGATGGAATTGTACTTTTTATTTCAGCAGGGAATTTAGCTATTGTAATCTAACTTCTTCAGCTATTTTATTCCCATTGATTGCCATGATAATAGATTTGCCTTTCAGTATACTCTGTTTTGTTTTGCCCTTATACTTTCACTGTGCTGGATTCACCTCTAAAAATTTGAAGCGGTAGGGTAAGTGCAAGATAGATCTTTTTCTCTGTGCAGGAATGCTCTTCTGAGAGGAGAGGACAGATTTATTATAGACTTTCCAGGTGACTTCCTTAGTGGCTCACTTTTGGACTAGCCAGCTCTGGGCAGTTTTTTTTCTGGAAGGCAACCTCTACAATAGTATCACTATGCCCTTCAGGACTTCCTCATTTATATACGCTGTTGATTACGATGCATGATCTAAAGAGCTCACTATAATTGTCACACTCAAACAAAATGCATTGGACTTTGAATGTTCATCATCATTTTGCAAATACAATGCAAAAAACAGTGCACTGTAATACTTCTTAAATATTAACTAATTCCCTTCACTGGTGTCTTGAATCCATGTCAACAAATCCATTAGCTTGGCAAGCTGATGTAGCGAGGAGAGGCTGGGAAAAGACCCAGTAATTTGTCATGGCATGAGATTTTTGCTATAGTTTCATTCTAAACCTTGCATATGACCATCGCTTATAAATTTAAAGAATATTTCTATTACAGTTAGAATTATTCTATAGAATACAAAATGAATGCAAGTCTCTAGGATTTTTTTTGTGCATGATGTCTTTCTGCTGTCTCTTTTTCACAAATTCCTGACTATTTTCTGTATCTCCAATGCTTGCTTTCATCCCCAAACGCAGACTGAAAAATCTCAACTGTAGGAGATTTTTTCTCTTCCTGAACAGCCATTTTTCCTGCAGTGTGGAAGTAGTGCTGAGTAAGAGTTGAAGCCAGTGGAGGCCCTATCCTTCCTAGTTTCTTGCATTTCTGATATTTCCATTTAAGCATTTTTCAGCTTCAGATTCTCAGTGATTTGGTACCTGCATCTAACTCATATTTATATTTTTGCTTTAACAATAAAATGATCTCTGTTCAGTAAGTGTAAGGTTTTTTATTTAGCATACATGAAAGATTCAGTCTTACTTTTGAAGTAATTATTACACTTTCCAAATAGGCTCTGTTTTCTGAGACAGGATCTATATTTACATAATTTAGAGTTGCTGTGATTGAGTCCACTTAAATAATATATGACAGAGAAATCTTCCTGCACCCAGTCATGATTATAAGACTGTAGCACTTCTTTTTGCAATTAGGGAACTTACTGGTATGAAGTTATCAAATTGACCTTAATTGTTTAGGAAGTGCATCATCATGCACTGTTTTCAAACATTTATCTTTCTTTCCCTCTGTGTTTAATGTGTTATATTTAATATATTGCATTTAAATGTGTCAACATTTTAAGTAAACAATAGCTGAGTATTGCTCCCAATCTCTGGGGCTGTGTGTACATTAGCACTTTGATTTTGAGCAGTAATGCAGTTCTGATGCGACCCCCTTGGCTGTCTCTAGTCACTAAATGTGTACTCAGTTTTCAGTGTGGTATAGTGCATGTGAACTCTATTCCTTCTGGAGGATGTTAATCCAGAATAACTCCACAGTCACTGGAGCACATTTGGAACAGACATATGGGTCTGCACTAACAAATGTGAGGTCCTCCATTGTGTGTCTAACACCAGTTGGGAGGCTTTTGAACCACTGAAGACTCCTTCACTGTGCTGAAGGGGTTCTTGTACTGCACCAAGGACTAAACGTCATGTGTATCTTCCTCTTTGCCGTGCTTTGCTAGCTCTCAGTGCTTCATTTTGACTGCTGCTCAAAATGACTGCTGCTGGGACTTCCTTACCCATCTGTACTTTTCCTGGTATGTAACCTTTTCCCTTTTTGTCCTGCCTTAACTTCAGTTGCCATATCCCTTTGTTGAATCCCCCTTTTCCATCTTGACTATTAAAAAAAAAGAATTCTTTTCATCTCTCTTCTTCTGCTAGGTTGACATCTACCCAAGTTCTGGTGAGATGCAGCTCGGGGTCTAGAGAAGATGCTGCTGCTTACTAATCTGTGTTACGGGGTTGAACATTTCTCAGCTAGCAAGGTGACCCAGTGGCACTATTGGTAAGTTGCTAATCTCATGGCTACTGCACAATGCAAAAGACATGAGCGGCACTGGGCAAAACAATAAAAAACGAAGGCATGACTCTGGGAAGACCAAGGACAGCAACGGACTTTAGGGTAGCATGGATCTGTGTCTATTACAGAGAGTTTGAAGAAATCTTTGACTGAGATCACACCACAAAGCCTCGTGCTGGTTTAGATCTTTGTCCTGGGTCTTGTGATCATGTTGTTGGAGAGAATTTGGAGGAGATGCTTTTGGATTTGTGATTCAAGATCCTTCACAAGACCTCTGTGACATTCAGGGGCACTTCTTTGCTTCCTGACACAGCATTAGCAATGATGTTTCTGTGACAGCACTCCTGCCCTTATGATTTCCTAATTTCTGTCAAGCTACAACTTCTTGTACATTACTCATTGATGTTAAAGCATGTTGTAGGACAAAGTAATAGGAAATGGTACAGATGTTCTTTCAGACACACAGAGAAGCAAATTTTCTCAAGTTYTGTAGATTTTGGTTATTACATACAAGATAATTTTGAAGCATCGTTATTTTGCCATGTCTAAACAAAGACACTGACTTCAACAAAATTCAGTCTGCTGCAGAGAATTCAAAAGGAACCAGATTGTCTGCTTAGTGTTCAGATCAAGGCTTTACAATTTGCTTCCTTCTCAACAACCTCTACTCCCCAGAAATATAGTTGGAAGAAAACAGAGATTCTAAATTTTTACACAATGAAACTCTGATAGTTGTCTTATTTTATTTTGACCTTTTTTTTTTTTTGGATAGTGCATGCCAGTTATTGACAATTTCTAAAAGTTGTGATATGCAAAGTGATATTAATACTCTAAATAATCACTAAGGAAATGTGTGGTGCTACTCTCTGAATACAGCACAGTGCCTCACTAGTAGACATACATAAAGTGTGCATGCATTTTTCTCCTGTACGRTTTTTATTCTCTTAGGTATACTAGGATTCTTTATATGAAGATATTGATAATAAAAGAGGACACGATTTTTACACATCAGCAGAAAAAGGGTTTATAGAATATTGATAGCATAAGAGATAACAGTTCTTTTCAACAATAAGCCTTCAGTTTGAAAAACAAAATAGAAATGCATTGATTTATTTGTAAATAGAAATAACAAGCATTTAAACATGCAAAATCCATTTATATACTTAATTATAATCATACTACCACTGGGCATAGAATTGTTTTACAATTCCCCACCTAATTTTGTAGATACAGAATATAAAAAGTAAATTGCATAAGACAATATAAATGATAAATGCTAGTGTAACTGCCTTTCATATTCTGTTTCTAAGATACACTAATATTTGGAACTAAAAATGTTGTTCAGTAGTTGGTTATTGCATTATTTATATTCTCTTTCCTACCTAATGAAAAAGCAGCTGATGATTGTTGTGAAAGCTGTATTATTCCAATCTGAATCCTATGCTGGTGACAACACATGGATTTTGTTAATATTTAAACAAGTGAAAAAAAAAACAAACTTATATAAAAATGTTGTTTCACATGATCTTTATTAGAGAGATTTGAAAAACTGTCTTCATGTTTTTGTCTTAATTTTGAGCATTTCCATGATTTTTCCTGTTTTTTTTTCATATTTTTGTCTACTTATTGTTATTCTACACTTGTAGGTCAAATGTTGGTTTTACTTCTCTGAAGGATTTTTTTAATTTTTTTTTGCACCATTTTGGACTTCTTGGATAGAATTGTTTACCCCAGTTAGGGTAACTCTCAGTTTTAAATCCATTTTATTTTCTTTGTATGTTTTAGGCATTGTTGGTGAACGCAGGTTTCTACTGCTGGAGCTATGGCCCATAAAACTAATTTCTAATTTAGCATGCTGCTAAAATTCTGTGACAGGTTTTTGCTTCCATTTGATTTTTGTAGCAGTTTTTCAGTAGGTTAACCAAGATGTTCAGCATAACTATGCTTTTAGTTATTTAACCTTTTGCAGTCTATATATTTTTACATATTCCAATGAATGTTATTAGTGTGCTTAAATTAAACCTGCAGTATAAACCCATATGCATATCTTCATTGTTTATGCATAATCAGCATGGACTATTTTTTATAAGCAATTAGATTTTTATCTTACTCTACAGTGGGACCTGGCCAATTTTACTCACCACTTCTCCCAACGCAATTTGAAAAACTATCATTAATGTTGCAATGCATTTCATCGCCCATGTTGTGATGGGGAAAAGGCATAAAACGGACTTGAGCTAGGTATGCTGGTATTTATACTTAGGGGGACCCAATCTTGGGAACAACTTGGAGCCAAGTATTTGAATGAATTTAAAGTTTCTTCTAGAGGTGAGACTTTATTAAGACCAGAGGTAAGAGAGRAATGTAGTAAACTTAAAGAAGTTTTCTATTCACTGTTTAATCATATCTTTCCTTCAAAGCCTTCAGCTGCTTAATTAATAAAAAGATTACTGTGGCTGTGCAACTGAAGAGATTTGGAGTTTGAAACCTCTTCCTAGTAACAAAAAAATAAGCCATATTAGATGTGAGGAAATCCACCTCATGCTTTCCTGGAGTAGTCAGAAAAGCAGTAAGCTTAACTGGCTGCTGAGAACTGTTTCACTAACTCTTACAAAAAGTAAGAAGACAAAGGAATTTGTAGCAACACAATCAAGGAAAGCTGACTTCAGAAAAATGCAATGACCACTGAAAATAGAGATCAAATAGGGTGGGAAGATATTTTTACAATCGAGAAATGCCATACCCAAACTGAGGAAAAAGCAAAGGGTGAGGATACACTCTTTGAAKAATTCCCCCAAGGGAATTCCAGGGGAGGGAATGAATTGCTTCTAAAATCAAGCAAACTTGCTACAAAATACGGGTTTAAGAACTTACTTTCTATGTTAATCAACATTATGTTCCCTTATCTATGGAGAGGGAAGAATATCTAGACTGTACAGAGCTTTACTTCTCTCTGCAGCCCTGAACTGAGTGCCTTGCTTTGTCACACAAAACATGAGGAGAGAGATGCCTGCAGCTGGGGCTCAGCAAAACCTCAGCAGTGGAATAGGATGCGCAGGATGACAGGATGTGGTTTAGACTAAGATCAATGTCTCCTCTTCCAGTTAAAGCTCTCCCATTTTTATAGAATAACTTAACATTGCTTGAATACGGGCTGGAATTTATCCCTAAACATCTATTGACTTCTCGAATGCTTCAATAGAAGAACCAATATCCTAGGATACTTTGTAGCCCACTGATTGAATCAAGGAGCKTATAGAGGCTAGAATTTGGGTTCTTGGCCCTATAGAAAAACACTAATGTGAATTTGATCAGGAAGCTCTTCAGTTTAAACTAATACACGCATCTGTGTATGACATGATCTGAAAGTCATGATCTAGGTTGATGTGCTAGGCTGGATTTAAAAGAATGAAGTAGATGGGCAATGCCCAGTCTATTCTGTCTGACAGAGGACAGTGCCAGAGGTACCTGGTGCTGTTAAGGCTTTTGTGTGTGTCTGACAGCAGACATGAACACACCATACGTATTACATTACTATCGAATTTGGTGCCAAAGATCTGATATTCCCAGGGTAGGCATGTTTGTGTTCTGAGGACCAATATGCTGGGGATTCCTAAACATACAGTCACCTTGTGTATCTGGTTCTGCATGAAATAACAAGAATTATTTGTCTTTTTATTCAGTTTTCTATGATAAAATCTTTTTAAAAACAAATTCATTAGCTTGATGCAGCAAGATGCAACTCTCCCATAATACATTTTTACTGAAATAAATGTGATAAGGCTCTGAATTAATGCTACTTTGTAGGATTTTTCTGTTTAGCTGGCAAAGTATGTTTCTTCTCAGATGCAGAAATGTATAATACTTGCAGTAAGTATAAATAAATGTAATTTGACTCTAAAGGTACTGTTGAGGAAACCCAGGCTGCCCATCAGTTGAGATCCAGGTCTGCAGAATCATGGATCCAGTACACAACTTTCTTTCTTTGTCTCTCTCAACCATCTCTCTACTGAACTGTGTTTGGCAGGAGAGACTGAATGCAAAAAAGGCAGAAATAGAGACACTAAATAATAGGTTTAGACTGAGTATATTTAAGGCATTCAGATCTCCAACTGTGTAAAAAGAGATGTATTTTTGCAAAAATTACTTGCATTTTTTTGCTTTATAATGCAAATAATACTTTGTTTTATCAAATACCTCTGTTAACCTTAGAATGTTTTAGCCTTTGTACCTTTTTGAAGAAACTTATAACATGCCCCCAAACCTGATGGTGATTTGAGGGGCTAGTATTGATTTTTCATGGTGGTGGTAAAAAACTGTTTACAATGAATGTGAATAAATTAGATTTGTCAATACTTATATGGTGAAGAAGATTTTTCTTTTTAGGCACATTTCAAGATGGTGATACTCTGTTCATAAGGTTGTACAATTATTTGATGAAGCATATCTGGTGGCATAGAATCATAGAACTGGTAAGGTTCTGGAAGGGACCTCTGGAGAGCATCTAGTCCAACCCTTAAACAAGTGGTCCATACAARGATCAAACCCACAACCTTGGCATTATTAGCACCATGCTCTAACCCATGACAGAAGATTCAATGGCTTAATCACCACACCTGATGAGGATTTTTTTAACAACTTGAGTTGTGGAGAGTAGGGATTTATGTTTCTCACTGTTCCAAAATTCCCAGGAGACATATAAGGCTTTAGTCACTGTCCAGAGACATATAAGTCTTGCTTATGATAGAACTGGATTTTTCCAGTCTGACCTGCTGCAAGTTCTGTTCAAGTCTGACAAACCAGAATTGTCTCAAGAAGAGGGCTCAGTGGAGCTAAATTAACTTTGTTAGTTAGTTTGTTTGTTTAGAAGACCTTATGTTTGAAATCTGTTACTACCAGAAACCAAAAAATACTGCTGAGGTAGGAATTAGCCCCAGAAACAGAATATCTTATACAATATCTATTGTAGCAAAACTTTCCTTCAAAACTGTCTGTTTCCTTGATCATCAGGAAAAAGACAGGGCTAGAAAAGTCCTCAAGAGGCCAACTATTTCTTCCCCCTCATCTAGATTGTATTCTTCTACAAGCAGAGGTCGCAAACGTATTTTTAATGCCACAATAGATAACAGTCTAACATGTCCTTAAACATCTCCAATGCTGGAGATTTTACAGCAGATTCTAGTAGCTGAATAGTCTTATTACTTTTTTTTTTTTTTAATATCTA